>NC_088876.1:12290343-12584454 GCF_032884065.1 Artemia franciscana
CAAACTTATGTGGAAAAATTGAAGATTTTCATACACGGAGAATTGCTAAATTGCTTAAAGAACAAAAAACTGGTAATGGCAAAAATATTTGTATATATTTTAAGAAGATATAACTTAAATTAAACGGTTAAAATAGAAAACCAAAAGTTTGAAGCTAATCAGAAATTGGGCTTGAAATTGGACTCGCTTCAATAATCAATATCTTTGAAAAGAAACAGTATGAAAAGAAGTTAAACTAGACCTACGTTGCCAGAGCAGAGTGAAGTGTTGCGGCAACCTTTGTCCGGCTTCGCCGAATAAAGTGTTGTGAGAGCAACACTTTGGTTTTGTTTCTTTGCTATCGGTTATACGCTGAAGTTGTCAGCCTATCAAAGCTTTTAAAACGTTATGTTCAAAGAAGAACGCGATCAGCACTCACATGATCAAAGGCTATTCCTCAGCGTTGAAAAAACAACAATAACAAAATAATATCGAAAGAAGGGACTAAATTGACTTTGTAATCAGTTGAACGTTATCCTGGTCAATCGTAGATATCGTGACGGATGAAAACTTGAAATAGTATCTTATATGATCTAGTTGGTATTATAAAGCTATCCGTAACTTTTCAGGGCCAAAATAACATAGATGACACTCTATTAATTATTACGAAACTGCTTCGTTGTTTTACGTTATCGTTTGTACCCGTTGCGTAAACACTTAATTCTAGGTTACAGTGAGTATGGGTAGGCTACACCAACTAGCAAAACCTACAAGACCCTCTTCACTAAAGATGATTGTAGCCTAACAGACGATTATTACTTACAAGTCCCCTACATTTCTTACCACTGGAACCAACTCGGCCTTACCATCAAATACCCTGGAAACAAATAATAGGTACACCAAATAGCAAAATTTGCAAACTCCTCATTGCCGAAGAGTATTATGAGCTAACAGCCGACCTTTCCTGACAAGTCCCCTACATGTCTCATAATTGGTATTGGCCTATTTTTGGTTTCAGTGTGTTCCCTGCTACTGAAGTTGTCAACCCCTTGAAACTTTCAAACTGGTATATCTCATGAAGGAATTTTTGTACCAAAAAATGGATGACATATACTTTGATCAGCTCATCAAGAGCTATCGATTGCCGTCGAAAAAAAATCTATCTGTCTTAGTTCAAAAGTTGATTTTTTTTTTTTTTTTTTTTGCCATAGGCCAACTTTCTAACGTCACCACTTAGAAAGGAGCAAAGGATAAGCTCCAATTTCTTTAGCAATAACAGATTTTTTAGAGTTAAAGAGGTACATCAGATAACATTTCTCTATCTCAATCCCAAGTCCGAAAAAACAAATGATAAACCCAGCCGAAATCACGGCAGCACTTTCGGGCCCGTTGGAAAATGCCGCTTTTTTGCTTCTGTAAATTTTTCTATTTATCACTCAAAGAAGAAATATTGGCTGTGGGGCCTGATATATTTAAAACTTATAGATTTTAGTCCATCTTCAATTTGAAAGTGGTGCCTGTCTGCTTGCCTGCTAGATCGGAGCTTTCCACTCGAAAGCAGAAACATGGTTTGATGAAACGAAAGCTTGGCTCCACAACTTCATATACTCCTCTCTGACACAGGCTACATACCTCCACTTCACTTCGCACACCATAGGCTCTGGCTCGTGGACAAGCAAAAACCATCCTTTTTGGCCCCAGGCAAGAGTTCTGCGGAGCTTTCCAAAATGTAATGCCATATTCATCAATCCAGCCTGAGGTCCACACTTTCCGTAAAAACCGCACAGGTTAGACCCTTACCAGTTTCCAGGAATAAGCCGACATCGGCGGCATAGAAAAAAAAACGGGAGAAAACCAAAGTGTTGCTCTCGCAACACAATTGATTAAAGACCTGAAACTTGATAATTGCAAAAATGTTGCATATATTTTAACAAGGAACTACAACAATTCAAAAACATGTAAAAAAAAAGAAGCTTGAAGCCTAGTAGAAAATATGTGTTAGATATCATACTTGCTTCAATAATCGACTATCTTTTGAAAAGATTCAGTATGAAAAAGTATATCAGTGTGAAACACTTATCTAGAGGTAGACCCAAAAAACTAAAATTTACAAGCTTTATAAATGATATTTCATTGGAAGAAAAGATTGTTCGATCGCCTGAACAACTAATAAATCTAAAACCTGGACCACGATGCAAAATTAGACTAATTAGTGCAGCTAAGGCAAAGGGCTGTGGTATTAAATTCACAATGGATAAAAATCAACAAGCTAGACCATCAGATGAGGCAAGACCAAAAAATGAAAATTTACAAGTATTAAAAACGATAATTCATTGGAAGAAAAAGAAGTTTTTGTCTCAACACCTGAACATTTAACAAATCTACAACCTGGACCATCATGTAAAACTAGACCATTAAGGGCAGCTAAAGCAAAGGGCATTGAAAAATTGTCTGAAGTAATTAAAATCCAAAATGAAGAATTAAGGAAAAATGGGATTTGAAGATAGGTGACAGCAAGAATTAAAATGTGCCAAAATTGAAAATGATAGTTATTATGATTTGGTTTGGGATTTTGACACGGATATGACAATCAATGATTATCATGCCTTCATTAAAAAACATAAGTTTTGACGATACGTAATTCATAATGGTAAAAGACAAGCCGGGACAAAAGTCGACGTTCAACATTTTATAAAAAGATCCAAGCGATAAAACAGATACAGTTAAGGAAATTAGAGTTTATTTGGACATTAGCGAAGAATCTGATACTGCATCAGCCTCTGTTTTCGACGTTATCTTTTTCATAATGACAAAACACAAGCCAAGACAAAAGTTAAAGGTCCAGTAACAAAACAACGTAATTTTCTAAAGTTGGTAATTCTAATATGAGGTCATTTAATAAGTTTAGGAGGCTGATTGATAAAAATGAAGCACAGATAAATGTGATTAAAAAACTATTGAAAGTGGGAACCGCAACAACTAAAGAAAAAAGGCATGGAACAAACGATACTGAGAATCACATTCAATTGTAAACGAAATTTTCAACAGTGATCTGTGGTAGAAAACTAGGAAAGACGAATTTGCTATCCATAATGTATCAAAAAATTAAATGAGACGATGTATGAATCTAAACTTCAAAAGAAAAAGGCGTGGAGAAAACTTTCTGAGGTAAAGATGAACAAAATTGATAATGAAATCTACTGTTGGAAAACAAGGAATAGCGATGACACAAAAACAATTTACATAGGTCAAGACTTGTAAAGAATTCATATTTTTTCACAGGGTGGCTGTATCGAACCTTTGGTAACCCACAAGACATCATGAAAAGCCTAAGATTGTATGAGGGTTAGAAGACAAGCGGCAATAAGAATGCCTCTATAGAAGCCTTCTACATGCTGAGTGCTGGGTCCCAGTGGCTTTGCCACCGGGCTCCCGTTATATACTATCTTTATAAGTGAACAATAGAATCGATTTTTTCATGAAAGCGGCAACATATTTTTTCGGGAAATTTTGTATTCTGGGATATTCTGGCCTTAACAAACGATCAAGATAGGTTTGACTTTAATCTTAGTTCTCATTTCCGAATCTCTAAAGCTGTTATGTAAAAAGCAAAAACATTAATGGTGTCTCATCAAAATCATAATTTTTTAATCAAAACTAGAGAAATACCTAAAAATTTTAAAATAAATTTTATTTTCTATTAAGTTAAAACCCCTTATAGCATAATAAGAGAGATAAGAAACAATAACCACAAGTAAGTTTCCAGTTTTCAATTCAACCAGTTATGCAATGCATGTAGGAAGATCCAAAAGTGCAGTTAGCATACATGCCAAACAAGATATAGGGCGTGTAAAAGACGAAAATGAAGAAGGAAGAAAATTTACATTAGAAGAACAACGCCGTCACAATCTTTGACGCTAACAAAATTTCGCCCAAAATCCAGTAAAAACCTTCAAAGATGCCATAAACAACGCAAATATTTATGACAAGTCATTGAACCTTATTTTACTATGTGTTCCCTGGGGAGCCCTCCATTTGCCCGAGGAAAGCGTAGCAAACAAAGCTGACTAATTTGGAGGTTGCTATCCACAATGAGAATCAATATATACAAGCTTCTACATGTTAAGTGCCGGGGTCCGGCTTCGAGATTGGCTACATATTTGTTTTTCTTAACTAGCATATTGACGTTTCTGGCTACTAAAAGATCTAAAAAGGTCAGAACTTTAAGGAAGAATTTTAAGGGAATTCCTTTGTTTTAAGGAAGAATTTACATTTTTCCCATATTGTTTGTATCAAACTTATAGTAACGCTTTGACATCAAGAAGATGCTCACATTGTCTGCAGTTACAGGATAAGTGACAATGCAAATTTATATAGAAAAGCTTGTCGGGTAGCCATAACGGTCCCTGGTCTTGAAATTAACTGTATAGTTTTTTCTTCTTAAAACTGACAAATTGATAGTTCGTAGCACAAAAATGATCGAAATAGATCACAATTTTAAGAAAGAATTCGTGTTTTTCCCAAAGTGGGTGTATCGAACCTGTGGTCACTTCATGACGTCAATAAAGGACTCAAATTATTTCTGGTTAGAAGAAAATCGACCTAAATAACCTAAATATTCCTTATATCGAACAAACAGGCAACTATAAAATATTTAAATTAGTCGCTGGAACTAAAAATCAGTTGTAAATCTCCAGAATAACTTACATCTTGCGAGAACCCAATCTAAAAGGCGAACGCCGTAAATGCTATAGCCTTATTTTATGGTGTTCAGTACGCCCCGGGCATTATAACCTTAAATAATGACAGTCTCTACGCTTTAGGCGTTATGACTTTACACAATGAACGGTGTGTACACCCAAGGTGTTATGACCTTATGTAATGAAGGTCTGTGCGCCCTTGGCGTGATTTCCTTATGCAAAGACAGTCTGTATGGCCTCAATGTTATGACCTTATGTAATGACGGTCTTTACTCACTAGGCGTTATATCCTAATGTAATTGACAGTTTGTACGTCCAAGGCGTTATGACCTTACGTAGCGACGGTCTGTACAATTTCGGCGTTAGGACCTTATGCAACGATAATCTATACGTCCTTGCCGTCATGACATTATGTTATAAACTCATTATTAAACATATAACACACTAATATATAAAAACATAAAACAAACAACAATTTTCTGAATTTGAACATTAACCAAAATTCAACATAACTAGTCATTAAATTTTAGATGTTTTTCCCTAGCCTATTAACGGCTTACATCCATCAAACAAAGAAATACATCAACCGTCAGAACTAAAAAAAAGGCTTTACAAAAAGACTTTACTTAACCTGTAGGCCAAATTATGCCCATATGTAAGGCATTATACAATTACCATACCACAACATTGAAACAATCACATGGGTCAGTCACAAACACACTCGAACCAAAAATACATTACATAGAACTTAATCCAAAGAAATCAACTTAAATAGGGTATATCCATTTAACTTTCTCCTTGACTAATAAACTGAAACTGATTGGATTTAGATACATCAGTAGGGTGTTCTTGGTGGAGATGTTTTCACAGAATTTTGAGATCGCAGAATTAACTTTCGTATAAACAAAACCGATGTACTTTTTGTTAATAATGTAACAACGTTTGATATAATCGGAAACGCGAAGCAATCTATAGGTAATTTCTGTGGAAAACATCTTGCAAATCTTCCTCCGTTTTTGGGAGTGCCCAGGCTTCAGAACCATACCTGACCACTGCAAAAGGCTATTAAACCAGTAAATGCAAACTAAAACGGCGGAGAAAAAGTATTTCAGCTGTGGAACCTTATACACTCAGTGCAATAAATTTTGGAACATACTTATATTTTCTTAAGCCTTCGGATGTTCTACAAAGTTTTCCAGATGATCGTTAAACTGATATTTGAGGGTAAAACAAACTAACAAGCATTGAAATTGCATATTTTCTCTTCTGTTTACTATTTATCTATCAATCACTCATATTTATTTACTTCTAGGAATTAAAGGAGGCCTGCAAGGTATGATCTTTTCAAATATATATATATTTTTTTTTATTTTTGAAAGAGCTAGTGTGAACACTGGTCTACGAAACGTAAACATTTTTCACTAAAGTCAACATTTTTCACAAGTTGATTGTCTCAACTGGGTTTGCTTTTTGTTTTGCGTATTTTATTCTGTTTTTTTAATTCCTAACAACAATTCTGCCAAAGCCGCATTTCTTTTTATGCAAAATTATAGTACTATCGAGCTTTTCAGGAATATTTATCTACTTATATTATTTCTTTTGTTGCAATTTTTGTCTTTTAAATTCAAAAATAGAATTAGATTGATCCGACCATGCAACAATATTTTGAATTTTTTTTGTCTAAAAGACCGAAACGAAAAAATTAAAATGCAACAATTATAAAAAAAACATTGTTAAGCTAAAGATAGGTCTATAAAAATTGATTGTATTTAACTTTTACAATCGTTTTTAAGCCTAACGTTATAATTTAAATGTATCAAGTTGATCAAAGGTTATCTAAAGAAATGAAAGGTTTATTTCTTTCATCTTCTAAAAATCTCTTGAGAAATTAATAAAACCTAGAAATGCACCATTTGAGTAATATCAAGGGCTATTTAGGCTAAAGAATTTCCTTCGTTAAGCTTCTATTCAATAAAGTTGGACCCTAGTAAACATGGAATTGACTGAACAGTAGTAATATTTTTTTTTTTTAATTTCTTCATCTTCAAACAAAACAGTAGATCTATGATTTTCATAGTTTGAGAAGAGAGGATCAACGCAAACGTTTCAGAAACATATTTCTTCTTAAATAAGCGAATGGTTTAAATTCTAAGTCATAATCAGCAAAAAAAAATAATTTATTTGCATTTTCAACCAAATTGTCGCTTGTTTTATTCATTTAATATTGTTGCTGTAAAATAACCGTGAAATAACCTTCTTCTTAGAGCAGTGTCTTCTCCATTAGAATCAGCAAAATGAATGTTTATGTATGTCCCTGATTATTGTATTCTAGTATTATATTTTGATTTTAATTGTGATTTAAGGTAGCTAGTTTCTGTTTAACTTTTTATGGTATACTCTGTGTTTATTTTGTTGCAAAAAAATGTTTCATTTTATATTCATGAATATCCTCTGACTATTTTTTAAGAAATGTCAATTCCGTTTTTCTTACATTTCATTCAAGAGTTTGACTTTGTAAGATAGGGTGCAACAAGGAAAAAACATATTTTTACAATTTTAAGTTTACTTCTTGTTCTTTTCTTAAACAGAAAAAAAATGAAAAATAGCCAAAGTTGAAAACAAGAAAAACCCTAAAAAGACATTGTCTAGATCAATGTTTATTCGTTTGTTTTCTTCTTCTTTGTTGTTTTCTTTTATAAATTTTTCTCATTTGTCCTGGTCTAGGAAATTTTTGCCCAAAGCTTTATACATATATTATTAGTAGTTTTATTTTAGAAGAAAGCTATTACATTTATACCGCGAATTCTATTGACAGCAATATTCCGATATTTTTGTAGAAATATGAAGTCCTAACTATCAATAAAAGTTTATCATGTTATGTTAAAAGCCTGTAAGAATTTTTTCTTTTTCTTTTGCAAGTCAATTGAAAAAGTTTTGGTACAGAATATTCAGTTCGGATTGTCGCCAAGCTTAACAGAAGCCATTCAGGGAATTCCCAGGTGGAAACTCATCCAAGCTGCCATTCCACACATTATACTATGTACTGCTCAATTATTAAACGAAAAGTAAGTGTCCGGCTTTTTATCAAATTTACTTTAGCCAATATTTAATATCTAAAACAAAATAGTGTATTTCGATTTTTTTTTTTCTAAAATGGAACTCATTCTGCTTAACTGTAAGATCAACATTTCTGTAATAGCCTTTTCCTCTGAGTAGGAGAACTTACTTTTTGTCTGTATTATGAGCTGGCTCTTCTACCTCTTATTATTGCCGAGACCTGGGCTCCTCGTAGATAAGTAGTCACACAGGAAGTCTGTTGATTTGGTCAAATCCTAAAAAAAACCTAATCCTAAATTATTATCTACCTTAGATTCCAAACATATGCTATGTTTTGGTGCATTTTCTCATGGTCAGACTAAATTATCATCTCCCTTGGATGCCAAAACTCTGTTATGTTTTGGTTCATTTTCTCACAGTCAGACAAAAAGTACAACATACAAAACGTAAGAAAAATGCCTCTAAGTTTTAGTGCATTCTGTGATCAATTTTGGGTGAGTTCACACGTGCCCTGACTTCTTAAGTACTTGAGGTACTTGACTATGAGTCTAATTTTCCAAATACATGTTGGAGCCTTAAAATCGCATACCATTAACCTTTAAACCGCAAAAAAAAGTGTGTCAAAAATTATTTTAAGCCATTTCTTATCTTCCATCCGCTCTTAACGTTATAAACTAAAGTAGAATTTGAAGAGAGAGCCAAGCCTAAAAACATACAAAATGATCAAACTGAATACAATGTGCCCAGAAAGTAGGAAATTGAAAGTTTCTTGGCCTAGATTTTAGAAAGAGTTTTTCGGACAGATATATCATATCCACGTATTTTATTATTATCAGTTGTTAGTGAATAAGTCACATGTAAGATTTCTCACAAGAATTTCGTCACTGTTACGAGTTGACTGACTAAGGTTCTGTCTGGTCTTTGTGGCTGTGTTGAAACTTTTTGTCTTCTAACTAGACGATGCATTTGGCATTGGCATTTCAATGTGGTTGCTGCTAGACGTAGCAACTGGGGGAGACTATTGTAGTCCGAGACAAAGTTTATCAGAGACAAAGTTGGGGTTCGTATCTTATAAGATTGTGTTCGGGTGCGTTTGTCCCAAACCCGTCCTTCAAATGTGATTTTTGATTGCTAGCTGGCTTGAATTTGCTGAATCTGGCCAGGCCAGTGGAGTCGTTGGCTCTTGATTAACGTGACGGCTTGGAGTACGGGAGCAGTTTCCAGAAGCGTTCACTTTAGACTCTGTCAACGTAAGTAATTCCCACAATGCTTCTCAGGCATTTAGTTTCAAATGTAGGAATTCTTCGATTATCGTCAGCGTATATTGACTAAGTTTTACTTGAGCATAACGCGATAGATATTATTAGGGAGATGAAGAGTCGAGCCTTTAGAGAATTTGACACAGCCTAGCCTTTCCAAATTGGCAAGAGCTTCTTGAACCTGGAAATATCAAGGCCTAGTTTTCCTTTAATCGTTGTTGAGCAGTCACTTTCAGAAACGTAGAGGATCCCTAAGTAGACGAAGGAGTTAACGCTGTCTACTAGCTTCTGTTTTATTGTAAGCTGTACAGTCCTTGAGGCAAGGTCTCTAGACACCGATATAACTTTTGTTTTGGCTTAATTAACTACCATCCCAAACACCACAGTTGCAGACACTAATTCACTGTTTGTTTTTAGTATACTCTCAAAGCTGTTGAGTTTCTTGATGGCATCTGCATATGCCAATTTACTGATTGGCTGTCTTCCAATCTTTGCACCGTCTATAATTTTAGCAAGTGATAGCAGTGTGTTATGACTGCATGACAAGCAGCAACCTTTGATAACATCCACTAAAGTTAAGAAACCTTCTGCTAGTCCCTCAAGTGTGTTGACCCAGCTAACAAAATTTGATTATGTGTCTCTGGTCATTGACTACTATGTATTCAGGGACTTCATTATTTTGCAGAATATGCCATAATCCATCTCGCATTATCGAGTCGAAAGCCTGCTTGAAGTTGATTAAGTAAGGTTGGGTGTGGTTGGCCACGCTAAATTGACCTATAAGAAAACCTAACATAAAAATAGTTAACTAAATGTAACCAAACCTAACCAGCTTTGCTGTCATCTGTAACTATAGTAGAATAGTGACAACAGCTGGGCTTTAATTCACGCTCATGTCCCTCTGGCCTTGCAAATAATGCATAGTAGCAAGCCTTCACAAGCTTTTTTAAATTGACTCTCACACTGCAGATTAGAAATGAATTAACACACACAAATAATCTTTCACCTTTATTAGAAAAGAAAAATAATGACCAGCATACATATACCACTTTCCGGAATCTGTCAACTAGCTGACACCATTGCACAGAAAGTGCTTTATTAAATTTTTGGTACTCAACTTGCAACTAAAACCTATTAAATTATCATCTAGCTGGGTTTCTTATGCTTAAAAGTGCTTTTGTTAAATTTTTGATATTCATTCAGTGAATAAAATATTCAAAATTTACCAACTGGTTGATTTTGCTGTATTCAAAAGTGTTTTCATTAAATTTTTGGGTACTCAGCCAGCAACAGAAAACGCTCGGAATTTATGAGTCTTTTCTACTCAAAAAGCTTTCAATAATTTTTTATTACTCAGTCAGGAACTAAAACACTCGAAATTTACCAAGTAGCTGAGTATGTTGTACTCGAAAGTGCTTTTATTAAAGTATTTTGATACCAAGTCAGTAGCTAAAACACTCGAAAGTTACCGACTACTTGAGTTTGTTGAATTCAAAAGTGCATTTGTTAACTTTTTGGTACTCAACCAGCATGTAAAACATACGGGATTTATCAGTTAACTGAATTGTTTATGCTCAAAAGTGCTCTCATTAAATTTCTTTTACTCATTAACCAACAAAAACGCTCAGAATATACCAGCTAGATGAGTTTATTGTAATCGAAATTCCTTTCATTAAATTTTTAATATCCAGTTGGTATATAAAGCATTTGAAACTTATCAAATAGCTGAGTTTCATGTATTCAAAACCACTTTTGTTAAATTTTCGGTTCTCAGTCAGCACCTAAAAACATCGGGAATTTATCAACTAGCTGAATTTGATTTGCTCAAAAGTGTTTTCATCAAATTTTTTGGCACTCAACCAGCAACTAAAACACTCGGAGCTAATCATTTAGCTGAGTTTGTTGTACTTAAAAGTGTTTTTATTAATTATTTGATATCCTGTTGGTAAGTATAACACTCGGAATTTACCAACTAGATGGGTTTGTTGTACTCAAAAGTGTGTTTATGAAAATGATGGTACTCTTCTTGCAAATAAGACATACAGGATTTATCAACTTCCTGTGTTATATTCAAAAGTGATTATATTAAATTCTTGGCACTGGGGCTACAAATAAAAAGCACGGAATTATTAGAAATTTATTAAAAATTTGATAACCAGTGAGCAGTTAAAACACTCTAGAACTAGTTGAGTTTGTCGTACTCAAAATTTTTTTCAAAAAACTTTTCGGTACTCAGCTAGTAAACAAAACACTGAAGTTATCAACTAACTGAGTTTGCCGTACACAAAAATGCTTTTTTTGAATTTCGTTACTCTATCACTAATTAAAACACTCGGAATTTACCAACTAGCTGAATTTGTTGTAATCAAAAGTGCGTTTATTAAATTTTTTATACCCATTTGGTAACTAAAACACTTGGAACGCACCAACTAGGTGAGTTTTTTTTTGCTCAAAAGTGCATTTATTAAATTTTTGTTTGTTGGTCAGCAACTAAAACCAACGAAATTTATCAATTAGTTGAGTTGAGAAATTATTGAGAAACAAAAATGCTTTCATTAAATTTTTGTTACTCAGTCAGCAACTAAAGCACTCAGAATTTATCAAGTTTCTTTTGCTGTACTTTAAGTGCTTTTAATAAATTTTTGGTACTCATCAAGCACTAAAACATATAGAATTTATCAAGAAGCGACATTTTTGGTACTCAAAAGTGCTTTCGTTAAATGTTTGTTAGTAATTTCACATCTAAAACACTCGAAATTTATCAACTAGCTGAGATTGTTGTACTCAAAAAAACTTTTATTAAACTTTTGTTCTTCAGTAAGCAGTTTTTTTTGTTCCGGCAATAAGCAAAAAATTTTTGGTTCTGAGCCAGAAATTAAAACACTCGTTATATAGCCACTTGCTGAGTTTGTTGTACTCGAAAGTTTTTTCATTAAATTTCATAGTACTCAGCCAGCAATTAAATCACACGGAATTTATCAACTAGCTGAGTTTGTTTTACTCAAAAGTGCTTTTTTTAAATTTTTGTTACTCAATCAGCAGCTAGAACACTGGGAATATACCAGCTAACGGAGTTAGTTGTACTCAAAAGTGCTTTTATTAAATTTTTCATACCCAGCTGGTTACCCAAGCACAGAATTTTTCAACTATTTGAGATTTTTATGCTCAAAAATGCTTTTATTATATTTTTGGCACTCACTCAGCAAGTAAAACACATAGAGTTTATTAATTAGTTGAGTTTGTTGTACTCAAAAGTACTTTCATGAAATTTATGTTACTCAATCAGCAACTAAGACACTTGAAATATGCCATCCAGCTGTGTTTGTTTTGCTCAAAAGTGCTTTTATTCAATTTTTATGCCCAGTCGATAAATAAAACATTTGGAATTTACCAGCTATGTGAGATTGTTGTACTCAAAACTCCTTTTATTAAGTTTTGATGCTCAGCCAGCGAGTAAAATACATGGAATTGATTAACTAGCTGGGTTTGTTTTACTCAAAAATGCTTTTATTAAATTTTTGTTACCCTGTCAGCAACTAAACCATTCGGACTATACCAACTAGCTGACTTTGTTGTACTCCAAACTGCTTTCGTTAATTGTTTTTACTCGATTAGAAACTAAAACACGCAGAACATACCAACTAGCTGATTTTGTTTTACTCAAAAGGGCCTTTATCAAATTTTTTATATCAAGTCGGTAACTAAAAGTCTCGGAATCGAACAACTAGCTAAGAATGTTCTACTCAAAAGAACTTTCATTAAATTTGTGTTACTCAATCAGCAGCTAGAACACTTGGAATATACCAACTAACGGAGCTAGTTGCACTCAAAACTGCTTTTATAAAATTGTTCATACCTAGTTGGTAACCGAAACACGGATTTTATCAATTAGTTGAGATTTTTATGCTCAAAAGTACTTTTATTATATTTTTGGTACTCAACCACCAATTAAAACACACGGAATTTATTAACTAGCTGAGTTTGTTGTACTCAAAAGTGTTTTCATGATATTTTTGTTACTCAATCAGCAACTAAAACACTTGAAATATGCCACTAGCTGTGTTTGTTGCACTCAAAAGTGTTTTTGTTCACTTTTTATAACCAGTCGATAAATAAAACATTCGGAATTTACCAACTATGTGAGATTGTTGTGCTCAAAAGTCTTTTTCTTATTTTTTGGTATTCAGCGAGTAAAATCAAAGTAATATCAAATTTTATGATATCAAGCTGGTAACCAAAAGTCTTGGAATTGACCAACTAGCTGAGATTGTTCTACTCAAAAATACTTTCACTAAATCTTCAATGCCCAGCCTGCAAGTAAAACAAACGGAATTTATCAAATAGCTCGGTTTGTTGTACACAAAATTCCTTTCATCAAATTTTTGTTACTCAATCAGCAACTAAAACACTTGGAATATACCAAATAGCTGATTTTTGTGCTTAATAGTGTTTTTATTAATTTTTCTATACCCAGTGGGTAACTAAAAGTCTCGGAATATACCAACTAGCTGAGATTGGTGTTCTCAAAAGTGATTTTATTTAATTTTTGATACTCAGCCTGAAAGTAAAAAACACAGAATTTATCAATTAGATGAGTTTGTTGTATTCAAAAATGCTTTTATTCAATTGTTGTTACTCAGTCAGCAACTAAAAGGCACGGAATTAACAAACTAGCTGAGTTTGCTGTAGTCAAAACTGCTTTTTTAATAAAAATACTGTTTCACAAATTTATCAACTAGCTGATTTTGTTTTTGTCAAAAGTGCGCTTATCAAATTTCTGGTACTCAGCCTGCAACTAAGACGCACAGAATCTATGAGCTACCTGAGTTTGCAGTACTCAAAAGTGCTTTCATTAAATTCTTGATACTCAGCCAGCAATTAAAGCACTCGTAATTTATCAACTGTCTGAGTTTTTGTGTACTCAAAAGTGATTTTAGTATTTTTTTTTTTTTTTCAATATTCGGTCAGCAATTGAGACACTCGGAACTTACCTACTACCTGAGTTTGTTGTATGGAAAAGTGCTTTTAATTAACCGCATTTCAGGGTGTATTCTTTTATTCAAGCTTTTTTCTAGCCTGTACCATAATACATTTTCCTAAAACAACCCAGTTGCAACACAAACCCTTGTTTAAATTCTAAAATTTTACAAATTTAGCAAGGTATTGTCCTATGACCCCCTTCGGAAAATATTCATTTGAAGGAACCATTTGCTATTAGCCTTTCAAATTACGTAGAAATCATTTCAAATTCTCTATGTCAACCTCATTACCAGCATACCATTTCCAATTCTAAAACGAACTTGTTACAACGTCGTTTTAAGACATGAAAAGGTTTTTTTAATATATGTAAAAAAGTAATTTAAAGAATGTCACTGTAATATTATTTTCTAACAAGAAAAATCACGAATAACATATCTCCATCATCTTCATTTTATATCTCGCAAATATCATAAGTGAACTTATTCTGTTATAAATATATATAATGTCATTTTAAGTTCTGTAATAAAAAGATGAAAAAATTTCCAAGTCCCAAAAACAAAAGAGTTAAAAAAATTTCCAAGATAAAAGATAAATAATTTTTTAAAGTTAAAAATTCCAAGTTAAAAAAAGGTGGCAAAAAGTTGAGGGGGTTATTGGAGGCCCTTTGGAAGTGGGACATGGATGACCATAAGTTCTCTCTAAAAACATGCCATAGCAAATTGATTCATTAGTGAGATAAGTTCACTGGTTTACTTTACCCAATCGCATGTCATTAGAAAAAATGGGTAGCAGTTTTTTCGCTTTTTGATTCATAAAAAATTCAGTTCGTATTATAAAATGTGTCCGGTTCGCTTTTCCCAAGTGTGTGTCATAATACCAGTTTCATTCAACCCAAATAAGAAAATAATCGTCATGGGAATGGTGAATATTAAGTAATGCTAACGACCTTTATGGTATATGCAATGAGGCTTAGGCTATAATCATTAGAGCCTCCGGCGTAGAGTCTGGCCCCATCTATACACTACTACTAGAATCAGCCGTTTACCTTCTCCTTGCTAATGTGCACACACAGTGGTGGAACAGCCACTCTTACTTTCTCATATATACTGGAGCGTTCCTCACTAGCCGATACTGCATTTGAATCCAAGGACTTAAAAATCCACTAGAATTTGCCAACGAAATTTGGGTAGCTCCTAGCTAATTTTTTAATTTTGTCTGAGCTGCAATTCACAGACTAGGTTTTAAGGTGTTATGACCCTATTTTATTGGGTGCGTCATGGTCAATTATTAAAGGATTTATTCGATGAAAGAAACTTGGCTTCTAATATAATATTGGACGAACAGTTCTATCTGGACTGCGAAAAAAGTTTTTAAGTAAATAGTTACTAGTTATCAAATAGTGACTAGATATAACAATATCAGGTAAGGATTAAGGATCAGCGGGAAAATGATCAAAATCTGATAAATTTATAGTAATCTAGAAAATGGTCTTGGACTATAAATCTTCAAACAGGTCCTCCATTGTCGTACCCTGGCTAGAAGCTACGTTCAGTATTCTAGAATTTTGTGTTTTAAACTCTAACCAAGACAAACTCCACCGTCTGAACACCGCTTAAACAGCTACTTTACTATTATTCGGAAAAAAACTGAATTAGAGATTTCTAGAATTCCTCCCTCAAAATGTCTAAATTGTAAAATTATAAGGTGAAAAACTGCATTCATAAATTCTTACTAAAAGCCACTTCAATTGGTTAAGTAACAGAAAACTAATTTTAAATTAGGAAAAGATGATTTAGAAAGTGTTTGCCTGATGCCGCCAATAGATAAATAAAATACAGATTAACTAATGCCAGTTTCTTCTTAGAAAAGAAATAAGTCTTCAAAACGTGGGAACAGCGGCTTCAAAGCTATTATATACACTTCATTGGGCATTATTGGATGCCGGAGAAGAGTGTGCTGAAACGGATAAATATGGTGAAATGAAGAGGGAAACCCTTGTATTTCCAGTTGCAACCTTAGAGGTAAGAGAAACAAATTGTCAAATATGTTCTAAAGAAACTTTTTTACAATTGAATAAAAAAAAAAAATCAGATTAATTTTATAATAAAAAAAACAACCATGAAGAGCAAGGGTGAATAAGTTGCGATCTTAGATTTAAGTAAAAAAAAGGCTTCAGACATGTTACCAGGAGCACTATTTACATTTATAAAACAAAACTATCACGACAAACGTAATACGCAATGTGCGCTTTGAAAGAAGAAGAGAAAAAAAAAATTCAGAGTGATCAGTTGATTTCTCATCTAGCATCTAAAGCTACACAATCAACAATGGGAAACAAAATCTTGGAAATAATAGGACGATTGTAATCAAACATACTTTGCCTTGAGAAAAATGTATATTGCTTGGTCGAATAGCTAAGAGTAAAATTATTCCTTTGATAACTGACTTGGTATTTATTTCGTCTATTTTCTTGATGATTAGTTTTTTTCAAGATTATACATTCAGCTTATTTTCTGCAACTAAATTAGTAAGTAAAACGAGTTAAATACTTAGTTTTGTCAATAAATTAACGGGTATAGATCAGGAGGGATAAAGAAATTCATTGCCTGTACTGAAGTACAGTATAAAAATATTTATTGCCATCAATTACCCACAGATATTCTATAAAGTGGACTAAAACATGTTACTTTTTCATAGAATTGAGAGTAAACAGAAATGAAACTTAATATTTTACGGTGCACAAACAAACTAAGCCTTAGCTTATCCATGAGCTGAGTTTTTGAAGTACCAAAGACATCCCCTTGGATACAGCTTAGGCTTATTCATACCTGAAAATGGCGATCTTTATTGTTGTTATTTTCTATTTTGAAATAACGAAGTTATAAAATTAATATCAAATTTGTGCCACTGTTGCTGCGCTAAACCATGAATATAAATGAACAGAACTAATTAATTATATTTGACAATACTGTTCGGCCGTAAAGTTCAAATATTTGTTGATTTGTTGATGTAGATTTGCTGATTCTCAAAGACAACTATAGGCTACATTCAAAGGAAAGTTACACTGTCTTAAGGCGTGGTTCCGTACGTTATTTATTTATATTTTGGTAATTTTTCACTCACGCTTTTATTACTGTAGTTGGCACCCGGTACTACCGAAAACAGCAAAATTGCATGTCTAAGTTTTCAAACAGTTCGTGGTAACGAACTGTAACAAGGAGCGACCCAGCTCAATAGTAACCAAAACTCAAAAAACAGAATTTTGATACCAATAGTTACATCAAAAGAATCGCATTTTAATGCTGATTGTAAATACATATCAAGTTTAGTCTTACCCATCAAAAGTGACGAGGATGAGAAAATTTACCTTATTTTAGAAAATGGGGGGAAACACCCCCTAAAAGCTATAGAATCTTAACGAAAATCACACCATCAGATTCAACGTATCAGAGAACCCTATCTACAAAACTGTGGAATTTTGTATTCTTTGCCAGAAGACATATCAAAGTTGCGTGTTTATTTGTTTGTTTTTTTTTGTTTTTTTTCCCAAGGGTGAACGTATCGACCCAATGGTCCTAGAACGTCGCAAGAGGGCTCATTCTACGGAAATTGAAAGTTCAAGTGCCCTTTTTAAGTGATCAAAAGAATTGGAGGGCACCTAGGTCCCCTTCCACGCACATTTTTTCCCCAAAGTCACCGGATCAAAAATTTGAGATAGCTATATAAAAGGAATTGTCTCCTCCTCAATACCTAGCTCTTTACTCTAAAGTTTTTTAATTGTTTTAAAAAGTAGAGTTGTGACAAAGAGTCAAACTTTATCGGGAAGAGCGAGGCGTTGAGAAAGGGGCAACCCCTTTCATATACAGAATAATTTCTGTTCGCTGTAAGTTTAATTGTCGCTCCTTACTTCTGTTAAAAAAAGTTTTTTTTTTTTCAAATTCTCAATAAAGCTAAACTACTGTTTTGTAGTGTTTTTCAAATATATATATATATATATATATATATATATATATATATATATATATATATATATATATATATATATAAATATAAATATGTATTTGCCTCTGAATTATTTGTCTATATTATTTTTTCTATTGTTTGGTAAATGACGACTTATACTTATTGACGACATGACTGCCTGTCCATGGATTATTCTTTATGGTTGATTGTGTGTGGCTATGCTGTTTGACCTATGTGATTGTATGGATGAGTAGGGTTAAGGCCTCATTCAAGTGCTAGTCTATATTAATCACTAATTTCGGAAAACAGTCTTCCTTTTCTCCTTCTGTCTCCTCCTTTCATTTTTTTTTTTTTTTTTTTTTTTTTTTTTTTTTTTGTGTTTGATCTGTAGCATTGGTGATTTCTCTTTTCATATATATATATATATATATATATATATATATATATATATATATATATATATATATATATATATATATATATATATATACATATATATATATATATATATATATATATATATATATATATATATATATATATATATATATATATATATATGGTCGGGTAAGTTTCTACTTAACCAATCCAAACAATTGGTTTATACCTTTATAGTTTTTTTTAGTTTTTTAGCTTTTTTATTTTTTTTATTAGTTTTTAGTTTTTTTTGTAGTTTTTGCCTTTTTTTAGTTTTTTCAGTTTTGACGTCACCTAATCCAGTTTTTTCAGGTGACGTCACCTGATCCATCCATCCATCCACAGACAGACAACTTATTTTTATATATATACTAGCTGTTGGGGTGGCGCTTCGCGCCACCCCAACACCTAGTTGGTGGGGGCGCTTCGCGCCCCCCCAAGCCCCCCCGCGCGCGTAAGTCGTTACGCGCCATAATAGTTACGCGCCATTGTAGTTGTGTCCCTATGTCCCACCTGTGAATATAGATAGATATATATATATATATAATATATATATATATATATATATATATATATATATATATATATATATATATATATATATATATATATATATATATATATATGGTTTTAACTACGTAAAACTTGCGAATATACAACATTCTTTGCTGTCCCATTGTCTTTGCATATAAATAGATTGTCAGGTTTACTGACTCTTGAACATGCAACATATAATGGTCCATGGGAAAACAATCTGTATTCAGATCTATACCTCATGATTCTAATGATTGCCCTTGAGCTTTGTTGATGGTGATTGCTAATCGACCATTCCCTGTCCCGGTGTCCCGGTCGTCATTTACATCCCCCTGTTTCCCCCGGTGTCCCCGTTGTAGTTGTGTCCCTGTGTCCCGGTCGTCATTTATATTCCCTGTGTCCCGGTCGTCATTTGTATCCCGGTGTCCCGGTCTGTATATACATTCGTTTTTTAGTTTTGTTTTTCTCCTTTATTTTTTTCCTTTTTTTTCTTTTTTAGCTTATTTAGATTTTTAGATTTTTTAGTTTTTTTATTAGTTTTTAGTTTTTTTTTCTTTTTAGTTTTTTTGTCCCGGTTGTCATTTATATCCCCCTGTTTCCCCCGGTGTCCCCGTTGTAGTTGTGTCCCTGTGTCCCGGTCGTCATTTATATTCCCTGTGTCCCGGTCGTCATTTGTATCCCGGTGTACCGGTCTGTATATACATTCGTTTTTTAGTTTTGTTTTTCTCCTTTATTTTTTTCCTTTTTTTTTCTTTTTTAGTTTATTTAGATTTTTAGATTTTTTAGTTTTTTATTAGTTTTTAGTTTTTTTTTTTCTTTTTAGTTTTTTTGTAGTTTTTACCTTCTTTTTAGTTTTGTTAATTTTTTTTTTACTTATGTCCTGGTCGTCATTTATACTCCCTGTGTCCCGGTGCTTTGTTGATTGCTAATCGAACATTCCTTTTGTCCTGGTCGCTTTCTCTTTGAGTGTCGTCATTTATTTTAGCTTATTTTTCAGTTTTTTCCTTTTTTTTAGTTTTTTTTTATTTTTTATTGTTTTTAGTTTTTTACCTTTTTTTAGTTTTTTTAGTTTTTTTAGTTTTTTAGCTTTTTTACTTTTTTTATTAGTTTTTAGTTTTTTTTGTAGTTTTTGCCTTTTTTTAGTTTTTTCAGTTTTTTTTTAGTTTTTTATTGGTTTTTACCTTTATTTTGGCTTATTTTTCAGTTTTTTCCTTTTTTTTTAGTTTTTTTTAGTTTTTAGTTTTATTAGTTTTTTACCTTTTTTTAGTTTTTTTAGTTTTTTAGTTTTTTAGCTTTTTTATTTTTTTTATTAGTTTTTAGTTTTTTTTGTAGTTTTTGCTTTTTTTTAGTTTTTTTAGTTTTTTAGCTTTTTTATTAGTTTTTAGTTTTTTTTGTAGTTTTTGCCTTTTTTTAGTTTTTTTAGTTTTTTAGCTTTTTTATTTTTTTTATTAGTTTTTAGTTTTTTTTGTAGTTTTTGCCTTTTTTTAGTTTTTTCAGTTTTGACGTCACCTGATCCAGTTTTTTCAGGTGACGTCACCTGACACATCCATCCATCCACAGACAGACAACTTATTTTTATATATATAGATAGATAGCTGTATATATATATATATATATATATATATATATATATATATATATATATATATATATATATATATATATATATATATCTATAGATAAAAATAAGTTGTCTGTCTGTCTGTGGATGTGTGGATCAGGTGACGTCACCTGAAAAAACTGGATCAGGTGACGTCAAAACTGAAAAAACTAAAAAAAGGCAAAAACTACAAAAAAAACTAAAAACTAATAAAAAAAATAAAAAAGCTAAAAAACTAAAAAAACTAAAAAAAGGCAAAAACTACAAAAAAAACTAAAAACTAATAAAAAAGCTAAAAAACTAAAAAAACTAAAAAAAAGGCAAAAACTACAAAAAAAACTAAAAACTAATAAAAAAAATAAAAAAGCTAAAAAACTAAAAAAACTAAAAAAACTAAAAAAAGGTAAAAAACTAAAAAAACTAAAAACTAAAAAAAACTAAAAAAAAGGAAAAAACTGAAAAATAAGCTAAAATAAAGGTAAAAACCAATAAAAAACTAAAAAAAAACTGAAAAAACTAAAAAAAGGCAAAAACTACAAAAAAAACTAAAAACTAATAAAAAAAGTAAAAAAGCTAAAAAACTAAAAAAACTAAAAAAACTAAAAAAAATAAAAAATAAAAAAAACTAAAAAAAAGGAAAAAACTGAAAAATAAGCTAAAATAAAGGTAAAAACCAATAAAAAACTAAAAAGAAAAAAAGGAAAAAACTAAAAAAAATTTTCATCTAAAAAACTAAAAAAAACTAAAAAAGGTAAAAACTAAAAGAACTAAAAAAGAAAAAAATAAATGACGAAACTCAAAGAGAAAGCGACCAGGACAAAAGGAATGTTCGATTAGCAATCAACAAAGCACCGGGACACAGGGAGTATAAATGACGACCAGGGCATAAGTAAAAAAAAAACTATCTATATATATAAAAATAAGTTGTCTGTGGATCTGTGGATCGTGGATCAGGTGACGTCACCTGAAAAAACTGGATCAGGTGACGTCAAAACTGAAAAAACTAAAAAAAGGCAAAAACTACAAAAAAAAAACTAAAAACTAATAAAAAAAATAAAAAAGCTAAAAAACTAAAAAAAAGGCAAAAACTACAAAAAAAACTCACTCAAAGAGAAAGCGACCAGGACAAAAGGAATGTTCGATTAGCAATCAACAAAGCACCGGGACACAGGGAGTATAAATGACGACCAGGACATAAGTAAAAAAAAAAAATTAACAAAACTAAAAAGAAGGTAAAAACTACAAAAAAACTAAAAAGAAAAAAAACTAAAAACTAATAAAAAAACTAAAAAATCTAAAAATCTAAATAAGCTAAAAAAGAAAAAAAAGGAAAAAAATAAAGGAGAAAAACAAAACTAAAAAACGAATGTATATACAGACCGGGACACCGGGATACAAATGACGACCGGGACACAGGGAATATAAATGACGACCGGGACACAGGGACACAACTACAACGGGGACACCGGGGGAAACAGGGGGATGTAAATGACGACCGGGACACCGGGACAGGGAATGGTCGATTAGCAATCACCATCAACAAAGCTCAAGGGCAATCATTAGAATCATGAGGTATAGATCTGAATACAGATTGTTTTCCCATGGACCATTATATGTTGCATGTTCAAGAGTCGGTAAACCTGACAATCTATTTATATGCAAAGACAATGGGACAGCAAAGAATGTTGTATATTCGCAAGTTTTACGTAGTTAAAACCATATATATATATATATATATATATATATATATATATATATATATATATATATATATATATATATATATATATATATATATATATATATATATATAAATATATATATATATATATATATATATATATATATATATATATATATCTATCTATATTCACAGGTGGGACATAGGGACACAACTACAATGGCGCGTAACTATTATGGCGCGTAACGACTTACGCGCGCGGGGGGGCTTGGGGGGGGGGCGAAGCGCCCCCACCAACTAGGTGTTGGGGTGGCACGAAGCGCCACCCCAACAGCTAGTATATATATATATATATATATATATATATATATATATATATATATATATATATATATATATATATGGTCGGGTAAGTTTCTACTTAACCAATCCAAACAATTGGCTTCAATTTTAACTATCTTGGGTATTTTAAGAAGCTGCTAAATTTCCAAAAAAAGGTGCTCAATTTATTTTCGTACAAAATGGATCCAATATACTCGACTGTGTTTTTCGTATAATGTCTTTCACCCTCCATTTATCGTACTTTCTATTACGAATCGGTATTACTGGCTTTTACTGGTTTACCGGTCTTAGAAAACATGACCGAAAGCAAGAAAATTCCTCTTTAATGCAGAGCTCTCTCTTTCGTGCATTTAAATCATTTTCTTTTTTTGCTCTAGCTCTTTATATTCCTATTTGCCCCTTTACGCCATTTGCTACGTGACAGCGACCTTCAGAATTTCCGACTAGAAAACGGCCTTAAATTATGGCCTTTACTATGGAAGAAGAGGCATCCAAATTCACAATGCTTCGTTCAGCCGGTCAGAATGCAAGGAGGGGCCCAATTAGTTCACAAAAGAAATAAAAAGAAATCAGAGAAGAAGCTAGAAGACGGTGAGACCCACTTGACTGGCTGTAAAAAACAGGTAAATCCATGATCGTACTGTTTAGATTTTTTTTCGTCCTTTATCGTCAGTACTTTTACTTTTCCAAAAACCTTGTAAAATGCAGTAAAAATTTCATAAATAATTAGTGCAAGAAATTGGAATGTATTATTTGGCTCATCAACTTTTAGTAAATTAGTTCTCAACAGAAGAAACGCTTGATACACTTTGATACACACAGGCTTGTGAATTGTCCAAATGGTATATTTTTTTATCTGTACGTTCTGCTATATCGTACCATAATTTTTTCAGGCTCAAGTAGAGATAAAAATTATTTAGGGAGCAGATGTTTCTGAGTTTTCTCTTAAATAAACAGATAATTTTCTCTCTTGTGAAATTCCTGGCCAGATGATTGAAATTCTGTAAACCTTGTTTTTATAAGGTTATTTATCGGCCAATGATGTTCATATACGAATTAATTACAAGAATTTCTTGTCCTATTAAATTAAATTTGCATTATTAGAATTATTCCACAGATAACCTGAAATGAATTATTTTGCTTTTACACAAAAATTTGCAGAAAAGCCAAATTTACCATTCTGAGAGACAATGAGTAGGAGGTAGTTCTAAACAAAAGAAAATAAACAAAGAAATAATTATTTGGATTTCTTGGAGCATTAAAAGGGTTCTTCGTGAAAAATCTTATCTAAACTAGCAAGTACTTTAATTCTAATCTACTTCTTTAATGAATATACAAAACCAGCCAAAAAAGAAACGGTATATTCTTTTAGGATCAGAAAGTTCCACGAGTATAGCCCAGTCATTTTAGCCAAAATTAGATAAGAATATTGGAATTGATAATAGTCAGCTGTAAATTTGTACAAATCTATATTATTACACCATTAAAAATGTTTCAGTCGTGAATATCATAGGTTTTCCGCGTGTTCAAAGGTAAAAAAAATTGATGTTTTGCAGGTTTTTTGCAAGTTTCACGATTCTTACTGGTTTTATATACACGGTTGGAGCCAAGTTTTAGGGTATCATAATAGATGTTTATGCAAGTTTATAGCCGGCTAACTCAAATTCTGAGATTGAACCTCTACAATGACTAGATTTAGTAGCCTCCAGAAAATAAAAGACTAACGAATTGTATTTAATACAATTTTAAAATTTTATTCATATAAGGATAATACCGTCATCACCTTCTTTATTATAATTTATTAGACGACACTGTCTTCCAGTTAATAATTCCAATGAAATTAAAATATAAAATAACGGGGGAAACTCGTGTAGTTCACCGTTCCATCTGGAAGGCTTTATCGAAAGAAAAAAAAGAAAAACTAAGACTAAACAGTTAAAACGTACAGGAAAATAACATATAGAAATGAAAAAAGCTATTAACTAAAGAAAAAAACTAAAGAAACTTGTTTCTGATAATTCATAATTGTTGTTAAGTACGAGTTCTAAACGAA
Organism: Artemia franciscana; assembly: GCF_032884065.1. NCBI lineage: Eukaryota > Metazoa > Arthropoda > Branchiopoda > Anostraca > Artemiidae > Artemia > Artemia franciscana. The sequence goes on from NC_088876.1 coordinate 12,314,909, forward strand.
ATACAATATTGGTGACAATAACCCTTCACAAGTCCATACCAGCTATGGTATAATGTTGTGTAGTTCCACAAGGTGAAATATTATCTTCTAATACGAGATTCTAACAAAAAGAAGGAATTGGATCTTTCAACACAATTTTTTTTTCTTATGAGAGACGTTTTGAAATAAAAATTATCATATCCTAAATATCATAATGACGAATCACTTTCTTCAATAAAGTTATTGATTTTGATATTTCTTTTGAGCAGGGGATGAGAAGCTTAGAATTGTGAATTTTTTTTAGCGTAATCCCACAATTGGATCCAGGGCTGGCCGTGGTTTAATTTTGTGCAAGTAGTGCTTACCTGCCAAAATTCTACTCAAAAATTTGGCTCTTACAGAACAATTTCTTCCGACTCTTTCAACACAATTTGTTTTTCTTGCGAGAGACGTTTTGAAATAAAAATTATCATACCCTAATTATCATAACGATGAATCAATTGTTTTCATGAAGTTATTCATATTAATATTTCTTTTGAGCAGGAGATGAGTGGGTCAGAAGTGGAAAACTTTTGAGCGTAATTCCTAAATTGGATCTTGGGCTGGTCGTAGTTTAATTTTGTGCAAGTAGTGCTTATATGAAAAAATATTCGTATCCATTCCTTCCGTACCATCTTCGTAGGTCCCATCCATCTTCGTTGGAACCCATTCCTTCCGTAGGTCCCATCCATCTTCGTTGGAAACTTTGGGACCAACCCTCCTGCTAGCTCACGTGTAAGGGCTCGATATATTTTTCTCTTATGTCTGGTATGTGAAAGCTGGGCTAATTTGATGTTTTTGGAATTGAATTTCTACGTCCGTTGTTTTCGTAGTCTGACTTGTGGAAAAAAGCCATGCAGAGATCCTTTAAATGCAACTTTTGGACGGCCAGTCGGCTCCATTCGCTTGACTAGGCCAAACCAGCGCAGTTGCTGTTTCTAGATGTTGCCAGAAAAGTTTCAATGGACTGGAACCTTTGGTGTACTTCTATAATTGTGATGTGGTCAGAATAGTTATTCTGGTAATGCAATGGAAGCTTTTCATCTTGAAAACTAGAAGTTTTCTTTCGTCGTAGATTTTTAGTGTCCACGTTTAACATTCGTATATGAGAGCAGGAATTGCAAAACTGTTGAACAGAAGCATTCCGAGTTTTTAAGCTGGTTTTGGTCTTGCTGACATTGATCTCCACCAGAAGAGCTTAGTGGGATCGTAGCGTTTATCCCCTTGCGCGTGCAGTTCTTATGAAGAGTTGGCTATTGGCTAACCCGTCAGTATCATCAGTGTGGACAAGATTATCCATCACCAGCCCTCCTATTATTATTTCACATTCTGAATGCATCAGTGATAGAGGGACATTTAGTGTCCCTGTGGTGATAAGATACAATCATGAAGCACTCTTGACGAAGTTGTAAACTGTTTTGACATCTTATCGGTGGTTATGTTCGCCTTGAAACTTGAATTGGCCTTGAATCAGTTGCAGAGACTCTTGACTTTGATTTTCTTGACTATATCACATGGTATCTCGTAGTGAAGAAGGATATGCCAGGGTCTTTTGCACCATATTAGGACAATTACTTAATGGAAGTCAACGAATTTTTGATGGATGTCTTGTGCTAATTCGATGTATCGTTCCATGTGTTATCAAACAGCAAATATCTAATTGATTGTGAATCTTCCAGGGCAGAAGCTGGTCTGATATTCTCCAATGTTAGTAAGAGTTGAAGCTTGTTTTTGTCAAAGTAGGACTTTCTCATGACACGTGAGTGATAGCTCGTGAGGCTTAGGGGTCACGAGCCACAGGAGGCTATGGAGTGCCTTCCTAGTCTGTAATAAGTATACAGACTGTATAGTAGACTCTATAGTCTGTATAGTGTTGCGATCTAATTTACAACAAAAAATACGTTTATCCTAGCAAATCTTAATGATGTCATCTGTAATCCACAGTTTTCCATTGAACATTTGTCGTCCAATGACGTCATTCACTGTTTCTATAATTACTACTGGGGCCTGTTTGGTTAGTGAGTCTATTTTGTTAGCGGTATCCAAGGGATAGTAATGTACACGTATCTCATGGAAATTCTCAAATTGAGTTGTTAAGTAGCTCTGCCTTTTTTGAGATACCTTGAGAAAATTTGATGGACAATAATACGTCACTGAACATAGTCATGGAAAATTAAGTGATCTACTTAGTTAAATCGAGTTTTTTTTGTTTTTTTTTTGTAGAACAACTTTTATTATTAGCACTTTTATTAGAGCAAAAGCATAGCTTGCATGGGTGTGCTATTAACAACAAACAATCATGAGAAAAGAAAGAACTGAAAAAAGAAAAAAAATCAAAAAAAGAATAAGGGGATGAAACCATGTGCCCAAACAATCCAAATTAATCAATTATTCTACAAAAACATAACATACTGAAATCTCGAAGCAACAAATTACATAATTGATAAAATATAAATAAATTCTTGTAATATGTTTCAAAAGAATATTTACCAAGCAACTCCAATCGCAGCTCAGAGTTAAATTGAATAAAATTATCCAGTTCCTTTGCTAAGCTTATTTCAAAGTTTAGACGCTCTATAAATAATAGAAAAAGAAGACCTTTTAGAAACTAAACGAGGAATTTTAATATCACCCCTTGCCTGTGCATCGTGTCGGTGAATATCTGACCTCTCACAGAATATTCCTTTAAAACAGTAAGGAAGAAATCCATTATAATACTTATAAATAAAAATCAGTGTATAAAAATCACGCAGTCCAGCTGCATATATAAAATATACGGATGTATTAATGGAAAATAAAGTAATCGTAAAATATGGGAAGGGAAAATATGTTTTAATTTACGGATAATTCCCTAATTACGTGACAATATCTTGTAAATACATTTTACACCGTCTTTAAATGATAGAATATCATCATTTAGGTGGACATATTGTTCTCTATTTTGAAGATAGCTACGAAGCAGACTCAAAGTAGTACCTCTTAATCCATAAGATCCACATTTCTTAATAATATTTGGTGATCTACAGTGTCAAATGCCTTAATCAGGCAAAAAAACTAGCAACCCTTAACTTCTTACCTAGAGCTCTATTGATTATAGAAGCTATAAACGCCATCTCTGTAGTTCTGTCCTTCTTGAAACCAAATTGATTAGAATGTAGCAGTCTATGTCGTTCCAGTTGCTCATATATTCTAGTGTTGATACATTTTTCTAAAACACGGGAAATAATGAGTTAAATTGAAATAGGTCGATAGTTTCTTACATCATTCTTACTACCACCTTTAAAAACGGGGGTTATTCCAGCAATTTTCATTCAATCAGGGAGCCTGCCCTGTTTCAGACAATCATAATAAAGGAGGTAAACGCATCTGAAATGATACGCTGTTTTCAACACAAGAAGAATAACGGAATCACTACCGGCTGACGTACTTTCCGTCTCAAAAATAATTTTACCTACCTCCTCTTGAGAAACAGACCTTAAATGTATAGAGACGTTTTATAAATATGTATACGGTTAAAGGTAAACCGAATTGTATTGAATATGGATAAATCTAATTTTGTTATTTTTTCACGATCTCCAAATTATTACCCATGGATTAAGGACATAAACTTTGAGAGGGTAACCATCAAACGTGCTAGGTACATTAAATACCTTGCAATTAATTTTGACAATATTCTATCATTTAAAGACCGTTTAAAATCTATTTGCAATTAGTATCACTTAATTTGGGAAATATTAGTAAATTAGAATATATTTTTCCTTCTCATATTTTACGATTACTTCATTTTTCATTAATACATCCGTATATTTTATATTGTTCGTCAATACGGCTTGGAACTTTACCTTCTATACTTCGCCCAATTCGCGTAATACAGAACAACGCCATTAGAATTATTTGTAGAGTTTCAAACCGAGATTCTACGAGGCCAATATACAGGGAAACAAATATGACCCCTGCAGCTGGACTGCGTCATTTTTATACACTGGTTATTATTAATAAGTATTATAATGGATATCTTCCTGACTTACTTGCCTACCGACAAAGAGGTGGAAAGGGGGATGGCGTCATGAGCCTGCCCAGTTCACTTCTTGAAGGGGGGTGGCAAGTGATGCTAGTATCTTTATTTGCATTAAGTTTAAATAGTAATTTTTCTCCTTTCTTGCTTCAATATAGTGGATGTTATCACATTATTTCTCAATGGTGTCTACCATCACCATTGGGCTTTATGTAGATCAGCCTATCAATGAAATTTGTTGTGTCTGATGAAACTTGCCGTAAAACTGTGAAAATTTTGACCCAATAAATAATTTTTTTTTTTATTCAAATCCTCACTCCTGGTTGTCAGTGGAGCATGATCTAAAGAATTTAGAATTTCAGTGAAATGGCCCTTTTTAGAATCCTGAGTATGAATTTATAAACCGGTTTGTCATGGACAAAACCCATTTTCTCAGAAAAGTCTTTTCTGAAGAAAAATCAACAAGTTTTATTGTTGGGATAACCCAGCACGATATTTAAAGCGTATTCCTCTAAATGTTGGGATGGTCTATTAAGGCCTTTATAACGTCAACTACTTACTCTGGGGTCTCACACATGTTCACAAAGGAGCGAAAATCGTCCATCGCCGCAATTTAGTTGCCATTTTGAGTAATTTTAGTTGCTTCTTTGAGCAATTTCGTGGAATGGAAAAAATTCAACTTTAATCGGGCGATGAAGCAATTTTAATAGTAATTTTCTGTGCGCAGCAGCAACATAATGGAAGATACTGATAATATTACTGAGAAGCTGACAAGGGCTGTTCAGTTTAATTATATAATATATGAAAAAGAAAGCAAAAGGTCACAACAACTCAGTGCTGCTGCTAAAGCATGGGAGCAGGTATCCAGGACAACAGAAAATTTGAAATCGTGCGAGACATGACTAGGAAAGCTTACCAAATTCATCTTCTCTTTCTCCTCCTTGCAGCAAGAGATAGAAGCAGAACATCTTCTTGATTCATTCTTTTCACGGGCTTTAATTTCAAATGTTTTGCGGATAAAAATTGACCAATGCGAAAATCCTGTGCGAACAACAAGGCAACGAAAATTGCTGATTGCCGTGATTGACAAAAATTGCCTATCGCAGCAACTTCTTGTGTGTGAACCTAAGGTTAAACATAGAATTAGGAACCAATCAAAATTATAAGCTTACTAAAAACCTTTTTGGACCAAAAAAAAGGAGGTAACACACAACGACATGGAAAAGATAATTTTAAACTGTAAATCAATATAAGCGAAAATCGACAAAATGAAGCAAAGAGGCGATTTACTGGTCAGCTATGTGAGAAGAGAACCTTTTGGTCTTGGTCCAAACACGCCAAAATCTCATGTGTTTTACACCTTATCCATATCTCTATTTTAATCACGTGAATATCGTGTGGTTTTTACCACTTTCATAAATAAGGTACCCCTAAGGTCCATACACGTCCAGAAACTAGTTCCCCGTTCCAACTAATTAGTTCAAATCGTTCCCAGTAAGTCGAGAGCAACTGCTGGCCACCATATTTTTCAAAGTTATTAAAATTCTGTGAAAACTGAAAATTTACCGCATCATTTTTTTAGGCACAGGTAACTATCTCCAAAGATCTTCATGACAGCATAGCTGAAGAAACATCTAGTGTTGAAGATGAACATGTTGTCATATTTCGTTTAACATCTTCTCCAGAATCCGAATTGGGACGGTCTTCGTCAATATACAAAGCAAGAACAAATATGTTTCGTCCAAGACAGTCAGATCCTAGCAAAACTCTGTCTGCGTCCAAGCTCAAAGATACCTCCGGATCCCAGCCTACATTAGGGTAAATTTACGATTATTATAGTCAAGGGAATAAATTATTTTATAGTTTTAACAAAAGACCGCAGCATTGTTTACATTTTATTATTTAAATGTTGGGGCATTGTTTGCACATGCCTTTATATTTTTCATAAATGATTGAATACGTCTATTATGGTACCATTCAAAGAGTACAAGTCACTTATAGGAGTGGAAACTGACTTTGCCGTCGAAAATATTTTCAGTGCCATATAGCATTCTAGTATTAACATCTAGTATTTATAGGCAGCGTGATAACGATGTTGGTTTTTTGGTTCTAGACCATGGCACTTCGTATAGAAGGAGTTGTCGTAGAAACTTTGAAAAGGGCTCATTGGATTGGATATTGAAAGAACTAATTTCCTTTTTAGTAGTCGAAAGTAATTGGAGGGTAACCCCCCCCCCCCACGCCCAACATCTCTTCAAACACATCCGGTCAAAATTTTGAGAAAGTTAAAGGTCCAGAAATTGAAACTCCAGAAGGAGTTGTCGTAGAAACTTTGAAAAGGACTCATTGGATTGGATATTGAAAGAACTAGTGTCCTTTTTAGTAGTCGAAAGTAATTGGAGGGTAAATCCCCCCCCTCCCAATATCTCTCCAAACACATCCGGTCAAAATTTTGAGAAAGTGAAAGGTCCAGAAATTGTGTCTTTGAGAATTACCATCTCCCCACCAGCCCTCAGGGCATGGGTTGTAAGCTTTGCCCTGGGGCAATATAAGATATAAGGTTCTGTATTTTTTAAGCTAGCAATTAGAAAACATGGATCCTAAAAAAAGAATTTTAGCTCCATGCTTCATTGAAACCCCATGAGTAAATGTACAAAATTCTTTTTTGGCTTTGAGGTTTATGTCGTCTATTGGAACAGTCCCTGCATAATCTCTTAAAGGTCAGATAAGAAGTAATATGCTCGTAAAAGCAAAATTTTCTTGGGGGAGAGGGAAGCTCAGACCCCAGGTCAATGTAATTATATGGACCAACTCTCCTTGCGTGATTCTGATTTCAACAAGGTATAACATACCCACGAGTCTACTAATATAAATGCAAGGATAATAGGCTGTATAAAAGTAATTTAGGGTCTGCATCTGGAACAGAAGCAGATCGTCTCAACCAAAAGGCAAATTTTGGATCTCTCGATAATTGTTGATTAAAATGGTTTCATGGAAATTTTGAACTGACGCCATGCCAGGCCGTGGGAGTAGCCAAGGGCAAAACGAGTACTGAAATTACTGCTGGCTCCCTTCTGGAATCGTCCAGCCCTTAATAGAGGCACTAAAACTTAAGATTTGGGATCAATTCTGATTTTTCGTCATCGTAAATTCTAAATGACAGGGCTTGGGAGAAAATTAAAAAGAAAACATCCAGCGACTTTCCTAAGACTTTATTGATTTTATTATGTCAAAACTATTTCCTTGAAACTGAAGGCTTATAACAAATTTCAAGGCATTTATTTGCTTATTATCTATGTATGAAACCAACAATTTTCCTCAAACAAGAATCAGGCACCTCAAAGCTTATAACAAAATGTATTTTTACATCCATAAGGGGGCTGCCGCTTCTCTCAACTCACGCATTTACAATAAAATTTCTCTTTTTCAAGTCATGAAGAATTGGGGTATATTTGCTTATTCAAATTTATAACAGAACTTGAATCACGAACAACCCTATAGATAATATAGTATGTACAAATTACTTCCCAAATTTTTAAAAGGTAATCATTAAATTAGTCACTTGAAGATTAGTCACACGCGGCTATTTTTATTGTACTTAACTTCCTCAGGGAAGCACTAGTCAAAAAGTAACCTTTGTTTTCTTCTGATTTTTTCATTTGTAACACGGTCGTTGTACTTAATCTTCGCCATCTGGCGCAAGAATTTTATTTCGAATATGAGAAGGGTAGGCTACACTCGTTTTTGGCTTTTACTGTCCATGAATAACGCGAATAGAGACCAAATGGCATGATTACGCTGTTAAAAAGGTGACTTTCAGATGGTTAGAAATGAGGCTAGAGTTCCATAAGTTCGAGATGCTTCTGAAACTAGAGCTGAAAGGGCTAGGTAGTGTTGAATGTCAACAGCATGGCAATTATCAGCCTTTAAGAAACTGTCGCGGCAAGGTAATCAATTGGCTGTTTCCACTTGCTCCCCATCAACTGTTATAGAGGGGGGGGACTAAAGTCCTGACGTTATATAACCATGACTTAACTTTTTTTGTATTAATATGCATCCCGAACGGCTTCGTTGCTTCAGGGATGTTGTCCGTGTGGTTGTGGAGTTCTTGGGTGGTCATATATAGCTTATTGATATCATCAGCATACGTGAGTTTGTGAAGTATCACCAAATTCGTGTCCCATAGTCGACGGGTATGAATAGTTTCCAACAAATGTGGGGAGAGGATGCATCTCTTGAGGATTGTGGAAGTTGTTGAGAAATTATAAGAGAAAATTCATCAGTAAATCAACATTTAGCTTTTTGACTAGTTCCTTGGATTCTATGGAGCCTGTCAAATATCTGGTTTGGGAGCTTGTCAGGCAGATAGGCCAATATATTTTACACTCTGTCCTTGAGCCTTTCTGTTGGTTGAGACTATTGCTGTCTAATACAACTGTGGTACGACATATGCAGTGGACCAGATGGTCGATATGATGCTTTGGTATAGCTGAACAGCATCTTGCGAACCGATGCTTACTAGCTCCGCAGCAACACCGTCTGGTCACGGAGAGACACATTTTGTCGTTTAGAAGTACCTTAGAACACATAGTTCTGCTGCTACTCATGGGGTTATTTTTTACTCAAAATATTCCTTCTATCGAGTGAGCTTTCTTATTGTAATAGCTTAAGATAAACGAAGTTAAAATTATAAGAATTCATATGTTTGAAACCACCATGAAAATCAGACTATTTTTATGCAGCCATTTTAATAAAAAACTAACGTGTTAGAGTTTCTGGTGCAGCTGGCAAAGGTTGATCAATACTAGCAGATCGTTATCACAAACTGCTTCCCATTTTTCATACAGCGCGCATACGTTTCTATATAATACAGGAATGAAGTGAAAGGATTAAATTCAACTAAGATGCATATATTTTCTTTTATTATTTTTTTCTAGGTGCTCTTCAGCGGCCATAGACGGTAATTTCGAAGAGTCACCATTAGCGGACATTAACTTAGCGTCGTTTTTAGACGTAGCGATTATTCGATGTCTATTTAATCCAACCTGGAATGCTGAAGGAATTGTTTGGGGGTTAGATTTTTTGGCTGAAAGGTAATGTACTCATACAAAGAAAAATTTAAATTTTCTAAGCTTTTTTTTCTTTAGTAATTCCAAAAATGCGGAGTTTAGAATGAAACATGACATTTGTCATGTTTCATTGGGCAAAATAACTTCATTAATGGGTCTTGATCACTATCGTATCCACAAACCTTGTATGAAGGAACACATCCAGCACTGAAAAGCAAATTTTGATATAAAATAAGGTAATTGCACTGGATAGGATGGCTCCAGACCCTTAAGATTTAAGAAAAATTATATATATATAATTATATATATTAATTAATATATATAATTATATATATTATAATTATATATATTAAGAATATATATATATATATATATATATATATATATATATATATATATATATATATATATATACTAGCTGTTGGGGTGGCGCTTCGCGCCACCCCAACACCTAGTTGGTGGGGGCGCTTCGCGCCCCCCCCCCAAGCCCCCCCGCGCGTGTAAGTCGTTACGCGCCATAATAGTTACGCACCATTGTAGTTGTGTCCCTATGTCCCACCTGTGAATATAGATATATATATATATATATATATATATATATATATATATATATATATATATATATATATATATGGTTTTAACTACGTAAAACTTGCGAATATACAACATTCTTTGCTGTCCCATTGTCTTTGCATATAAATAGATTGTCAGGTTTACCGACTCTTGAACATGCAACATATAATGGTCCATGGGAAAACAATCTGTATTCAGATCTATACCTCATGATTCTAATGATTGCCCTTGAGCTTTGTTGATGGTGATTGCTAATCGACCATTCCCTGTCCCGGTCGTCATTTATATCCCCCTGTTTCCCCCGGTGTCCCCGTTGCAGTTGTGTCCCTGTGTCCCGGTCGTCATTTATATTCCCTGTGTCCCGGTCGTCATTTGTATCCCGGTGTCCCGGTCTGTATATACATTCGTTTTTTAGTTTTGTTTTTCTCCTTTATATTTTTCCTTTTTTTTTCTTTTTTAGTTTATTTAGATTTTTAGATTTTTTAGTTTTTTTATTAGTTTTTAGTTTTTTTTTCTTTTTAGTTTTTTTGTAGTTTTTACCTTCTTTTTAGTTTTGTTAGTTTTTTTTTTACTTATGTCCTGGTCGTCATTTATACTCCCTGTGTCCCGGTGCTTTGTTGATTGCTAATCGAACATTCCTTTTGTCCTGGTCGCTTTCTCTTTGAGTGTCGTCATTTATTTTTTTCTTTTTTAGTTCTTTTAGTTTTTACCTTTTTTAGTTTTTTTTAGTTTTTTAGATGAAAATTTTTTTTAGTTTTTTCCTTTTTTTCTTTTTAGTTTTTTATTGGTTTTTACCTTTATTTTAGCTTATTTTTCAGTTTTTTCCTTTTTTTTTAGTTTTTTTTTATTTTTTATTTTTTTTAGTTTTTTACCTTTTTTTAGTTTTTTTAGTTTTTTTTAGTTTTTTAGCTTTTTTATTTTTTTTATTAGTTTTTAGTTTTTTTTTGTAGTTTTTGCCTTTTTTTAGTTTTTTTAGTTTTTTAGCTTTTTTATTAGTTTTTAGTTTTTTTTGTAGTTTTTACCTTTTTTAGTTTTTTTTAGTTTTTTAGATGAAAATTTTTTTTAGTTTTTTTCCTTTTTTTCTTTTTAGTTTTTTATTGGTTTTTACCTTTATTTTAGCTTATTTTTCAGTTTTTTTCCTTTTTTTTAGTTTTTTTTTATTTTTTATTTTTTTTAGTTTTTTACCTTTTTTTAGTTTTTTTAGTTTTTTTAGTTTTTTAGCTTTTTTACTTTTTTTATTAGTTTTTAGTTTTGTTTGTAGTTTTTGCCTTTTTTTAGTTTTTTCAGTTATTTTTTTAGTTTTTTATTGGTTTTAACCTTTATTTTAGCGTATTTTTCAGTTTTTTCCTTTTTTTAGTTTTTTTTAGTTTTTAGTTTTTTTAGTTTTTTACCTTTTTTAAGTTTTTTTAGTTTTTTTTAGTTTTTTACCTTTTTTATTTTTTTTATTAGTTTTTAGTTTTTTTTGTAGTTTTTGCCTTTTTTTAGTTTTTTTAGTTTTTTAGCTTTTTTATTAGTTTTTAGTTTTTTTTGTAGTTTTTGCCTTTTTTTAGTTTTTTTAGTTTTTTAGCTTTTTTATTTTTTTTATTAGTTTTTAGTTTTTTTTGTAGTTAGTTTTTTTAGTTTTTTACCTTTTTTTAGTTTTTTTAGTTTTTTTAGTTTTTTAGCTTTTTTATTTTTTTTAATAGTTTTTAGTTTTTTTGTAGTTTTTGCCTTTTTTTAGTTTTTTTAGTTTTTTAGCTTTTTTATTAGTTTTTAGTTTTTTTTGTAGTTTTTGCCTTTTTTTAGTTTTTTTAGTTTTTTAGCTTTTTAATTTTTTTTATTAGTTTTTAGTTTTTTTGGTAGTTTTTGCCTTTTTTTAGTTTTTTCAGTTTTGAAGTCACCTGATCCAGTTTTTTCAGGTGACGTCACCTGATCCACAGATCCACAGATCCACACACAGACAACTTATTTTTATATATATAGATATACAATCCTACGATTAGTTATTAAGGAATGAACTTTAAAACGAGTCTGAATTATAATGAACAATGAGGCCAAACTTTAAACAAACATTAACTCCCAAAATAACAGCAGTTTTGCCACCTCTATAATCTCCAAAAGGATGGGCATTATTGGATAACATCAGTTTGTAATCCATTTGGAACATGAACGGGAAAATCTTCTAAATTATGCATGTGATGAAAAATTAAGTACTGAACATTTATTCCAAAAAAAGCTATTGTAACCTATTGAAATCGGTGCCAAAACAGCAGTTTTTTTTTTACTATATCCTTTTATGGCTTGACGTTTTGGTGATGAGGCTTCATCACACGCAACCTAACAATAACATAACTAACTCAATGATAAACCTTATGATGTGTTGACCTTTTCAGTAGTATCAACATATTAAGATAAGATAAAATTTTCTGTTCAAAAAAAAAAATCCTTAAGAAAATGTACGCGCGATACTGATAGTAAGCCAAAACAAAACAATTAACATACAATACCAAACAAAACTCTATGACTGGGAGTGCAGGGAGAAAGAATTAAAAGACAAAAACAAAAAAACACACTGAAAAAGAAAATAACAATCAACCACCCACTAGAGACTACCTGTCGAAAACTCAGTCAATGCAAATTGCCTCATATAATTATCAATTCAACTGGAAATTTTCAACTTGGACGATCCAGGGACAACAACTGTATGTGGGCAACAAAAAAAAAATAACAAGAGGCCAAGATCGTTTTCACAACCCTTTTCAAGACATCAAACGATTGACACTTTCTATCCAACTCAGGTAAAGCATCCTAGGTGCACTGACAAGCAATCAGATGACCTGGAATCTGATCTAACTGATGAATTATGAGGAATCCGAATATTATCATAATTACGAAGACAACGTCTTAAACTTCACATACTCCCTGCAAGGCTCAATAGCCAAAAGTGTTGAGAAAAAGAAAAGAAAAAAATACAGTAAATATAGGAAAAAGATAAAAATAATCAACCCCTCACCACTGACTACCCGTCGAAAACGCAGCTAGTGTCAAACTATGTCAAACTATGATCAAAAAAATATACCTCTGTCAATATATATTGCATGATGTCAGTGCTAACCGGTATCTAAGAAGGTTTGAACTATTTTGTCCACACTCAAAAGCAGCCGGAAACTAGCTGTCCTCTGACTCGCCATTCTCTTAGCTCTAAATATAGAAAAGGAGGGAAATGGCCTGATAGATCATTTACTAATACAAAATTCCGCATCACATTAAGAAAGAAGAAAATACTATCTATCTAGAATCTCTTATTCCTAGTTACATGTTTCAGAGTGTAAACGGTTGGGAAAGTTGCAGCTGTGAGCAGAGATTATAAAAAAATCCACCGTGGCTGAAGATTCAAAATCAAATAAACTAAGGATTGAAATTTCCATTATTATTAGCTTACATGGGCAAAAGTGGATTCATATTTCCATTGCTTAGCGTAAACAACTTAAAATGAAAATGTTAAATCCACAGTGAGAAATAATATTAGATATTTACGAACTTCATGTATTAGTCATGTGAAGTCACAATAATGTTGGTTTTGCATTGGGTATTTGCTCAATCACGCTGGTTTACATTCGACGTGTGAGAATGTAAACTTATTTCTGACTAGCATTTTACAGAACGACAAGGGAAAATAACCTTTACCGAATGTTTAAGTATAGGATACGAATATTTAAAAAACCATTTTCCAACTCCAGTTTCTAATTATGAGTAAAAAGTTCCTAGTCTTCATCAATTCTTTAAGTACCATGACTCAGGTATGTAGGATAAAGTAAAGATTTGGTCATGAAAGGTGATTTATGTCAAATGTAACTTAATCTGAATACATTCTAAAACTACACTGGCTGTACATGACGTTTGAATTCCGATTACAAGTGTGAAACCTGGTATTTGTAGCTCTCACGGTGAGGTTGAAAATCAAGACCTCCTCAGAAGAGAAGTCGTAAGGAATATTCTTGATTATAAGCCGTCATTGTTTCTTTCAACTCAATCAAACGAAGAAATTAGAATCCTCCGAAACTTGAAAAATACAGCAACACAGTAATTACAAAAGCGGACAAAGGAAACACGGTTGTGATCATAGGTTCCACAGATTATTATAACAAAATAAATGTTCTTTTAATGGATGCAAGTACTTAAAAAGAACTAGAAACTGATCCTACACATAAATAAACACAGAAATTGAGAAAAAAATTGAAATTTTAAAAGACAATAGACTAATTCCCCTTCAAATGTGTAGAAAACTCTACCCCAAAGGATTTTTAGCTCCTATATTTTATAGTCTGCCTGAAATCCATAAGAAAGAAATTCCGTTACGTCCTATCGTAGCATGTTATAGTTCCCCAGCTGCAAGTGTAGGAAAGTTCCTGGTCACCAATTTCAAGTATATTAAGTAAACAGAAATCTTGTACAAAAAAATCCGTAGATCTTAATAGAAAGCTTATAAAATCAAAGTATAAACAGCAAAAACTGTTATAATTAGTTCTGATGTAATTTCCATGTACACTTCTTTTAATTTCCAAAAAATCTAAACAGGCCTTACAAAGGAATTAGAGGAAAACTCTGCTTGGTCAGATTATAAGACCCTAAAAATAGATACGATAACGACCATTGTTCGCTTTTGCATCGAGATCTCTTTTTATTATAGCTTCTGAGACAAATTGTTTCTTCAACCTATAGATTTGCCGAAGGGAACCGTTGTTTCTCCTCATTTTGCAAATTTTTACGTGGACTTCATAGAAGATTCCACTATGAATAATTTCCCTTGAAAAACTTTCTCTGATTCCGCATTGTTGAGGATATTTTGTCTCTTTGGGAACATGGACAGACATTTCTAAACGATTTTATGGTATATTGCAACACTTTTGATTCAAATATTCCATTTACAATGGAACTGGAAGATTCAGCAAGCTTTATTTCTTGGATGTTTTAATTATAAAAAAACACTCGTAACTTTGAATTTTCTATGTATAAATAATCGGTATCTACTTTTCTAGTCAAACAACCTCCCTCTCGTAAAAAGATGGGTGGTAATCTCTTTAGTCGACAGAGTTCCAAAAATTTGTTCAGGTAATCATGTATCATTTATCTTGTCTGTTTTTATCCAGTTTTTTTCCTCTTTTGAGGTTTACTTTAAAAGATAAGATTTTAGTTTTTTTTTCCGTTTTTTTTTCAGCACTGAAGATGACTTAGCTGAGGTCCTTGTCGTAATATCTGTTTATTTTCACTTTAATATATTATTCCACTGGTTGACAACCACCCTTTTTTTTGCTATTTGATTTGATTTTCATTCATTATTTGTTTCTTCTTTGTTTCATATGTAACTTAACCTGAATGTATTAATCTCTAATATTTTGACGACGTCGACATAGTTGGATATTGACATCATGTCCTAACATTGAAATCATCAGCTCGAGGAGTAATGTTGCCCTATGTTTAAAAACGATTCAGTACTTTTTTCATTGCCAAATTAAAATGTCAATTCTGAGTGTCTTTAGTATTTTAAGAAAAATTGATTTTCTTAAATATTATGATTTATAATTTTAATTATGATATTTATATAAATGTTATGATATTATGATATTTATATAAATGTTATGATATGATATTTATGATATTATTATGATATTATATAATTTATATATGATATATATATAATTTATAATTTATAATTGGATTATGACAGGAAATCTTCTTTGTCAAGTAACTCTTTTGTCGACATTAAACGCCATATGCGGCCAGAAAAGTCAGCAAAAAGCTAATTGTAGCCATCAGAAGGTGTGGCTAGAACCATTACTTGTTAAATGAGTCCTTAAGTTGAAAACTAACGCAACCTTGTATGACTGCATTGTTGTGAACCAAAATATTTTAAATCATTCACCTAATGTGGACCTTTACAAACATGACACACTGTCTGATGCATAGTGACCATTGTCTGGCAATGTGAATGATTCTATTAACAGTTTCAACAAATTTAAAACTATAATTTTTATTAAAAACCTTCTCATGATCATAAAAACACGCCTTTCATGTCGCTTTCCTTTTCCGTTTCATTTCTTAGATAATGCCACATCTCAAAGTACCTTGTTCACTGATCCCTCGAAAAAGTTGAACTAGCGACTTTTGATAAAAAAAAATGGCAACACGGGTACCATAGAATCAGTAGGTGTACATAGATATAAGTGCAATCTTTTTCAAGCCCAAATCTCATGTTTCCAATGATCTTGAACATTTGGTTTATTTCAGTGCGGAGTCATTTAAACTAGGGATCTTCCATTTTTGGAGTCAAGCTTAAGGAAAGGAGGGCAATAAATAAAGAAGCAATGTTAAAAAACCTATCCATTAGTTACTTGTATTTCAGACAAAAGCGTTACTGCCTTTATTCCTTTGGGGCAGGGGAAAAAAGTGAGGACATGCTGACAAAAACTTAAACCATATGGATGATCTTCTTTTCAGCAAGTAAGTGGTATACTCCCTTGCAACAGCAAAATCTACAGAAAATTATCACAAAAAATGAGATTATTCTTTACAATTACTTCTTCAAAACGTATGAACAGAAGCAACAAATAAACTTGTGATATACTTTAAAACAGAAAAGAAAAGAATGCCATGCCTCCAATTTTCCAGAGAAGAGATAGTCTGGTCAGGCTTTTAGATATATGGAATTAATAAAAGGGTAGGAATATGGAAAAAATGGCTCCATCAATAATGACAGTATTTTCCATTTCATTTAGGGTGGGATCTGGTGGCGTCGTTCTTCCTTGTTATTTTTCTACATTTTTGCAAAAATTTCAGGGTAAAATCCATCCCTTCAAAATACTTTAGTGTCCATTTAGGAAAAAGTTACGAGAAACTGATTGTTTTAAAAGAATTGTTTTATGTTAAAACTAGTCATGACATTTTTGAATTACAAGTATCAAAATGTACTGCAATTCCCGAGGATTATGCAGAAACACCACTTTTTCACTTGTTTGGATTGCTTTTGATATCGGTTGAGTGGCAACATTGTTCTTGCTTTAGTTTTTGAAATAGAAAAATCAAAAGTTGGGTACGGCAGTTAGTATGACACGAAAAGGTATTACGAAATACCTATCTTCACTCCTTCCACCTCTAGAGAAAACTTTCAAAAAACTTATGTGTTATAAAATTGAAATCTTGCCAAAAAGGCCTTCTGCTTAAATGAAGTGCAAGAAAACTGTTTTCAGCTTCAAAACTTTGCTCAATCTCAATTTGTGAGGTTTCAAAGATCTGCAAATCCATATAAATGTATTGTATATATTTATGTGCAAAAGCAAATACCTAAATTACTAAATCCTAAATTTAGAAAAAACCACTGATATAGACCACAATTATAAACAATCTACTTTTGGAAATATTCTTGCATGAGTAGGCTATGTCCTATTTGGCACTGGATTCTTTACTGATATTTTCACTTGTCAAACCTAATCTCTCTTTAAGGTAGCAAAAAGTAGCTAGTCTAGAATTTTGCCTTAGTATAAGAAGAATTGACTCAGGCTGATAAGACAGAAACTAAGGGAAAAATTTACTGTTTGTGCAAACATTTGGTCAGTATATGAGGTAGCAGTTGCATCACAACTCCACTCCACTAGTAGTGCTAGATAGCATACAGCCATTTCATTGGAAGTTGGAAGTTTTAGTGTCCTTTGTCCTTTTTTAAGAAGCAAAAGTGAATAGAGAGATATCAATCCCCCCAAGCCTATTTTTCCCTGAAACATATCCAATCAAAATTTTAAGGGAGCTATTTTTTCAGCATTTTCGAAAGTTCCATTATTGGGGGTATCAGTATCCCCATAGTCCTCAGGACAAGGGCTATAAGTTAGGATATTTGTTCATTGTTTACCCATAGTAAATGTTATTGAGAAAGGTTTGCATGTTTGAACTATGCTGTCCAAGAAGACAAAGGGCATTGAGGTGAGCCTTTCACAGAATATTGAGGGAAGTATTGAACTAAATAAAAACCTGTTATGTGTATAAGGATTTCAAAAGGGTACAACACAGCAATAACTGAGTATATTAATTTAGAAAATTCAGCAAATGATAAGAGAGATGATCAAAAGGTAATATTTGTATGCTATCAATACTACTACATGTACTACCACCATAACTATTACCACACTGTTCCATGTACAGTATTAAGGGAAAATTTGAACTAAAGTGAAAGATGCTATGTACATGTACATTGCCAAAATAGTGTATCTCAAGATCCATTTGGGTATTAAGTTGAAACTTTCATAGAATCCTATAAAAAATCCCCAAGGCAATATCTGCAAACTAATGCTGATATTACTGTTACTGCTACATTTACTACACTATTGCACCTACTTGTAGGGCTAAGAGCATTGAGATGAAAATTTCAAGAAGTATTTGACATACAGGTTATAAAAACCACTCGTCAGCAGCTGCTAATTGCATTAAGTTGAAACATCAATGACTTAATGAGAGGGATGTTCAACTGACCAAAAGGCAATAGGTTAATACTACTGTTAATAGTAGTACTATCACTATTCAATACTATTACTAGTACTGTCAATGATACTAATGTGACTACTATTGCAACTATGCCTAAGGGCATGAAGGTGAAATTTTCAAGTCATTTTGATGGAAGAAGATGAACTGAATCAGAATATGCCCTCTGTATGCAGATTGTCAATAGAATGTAGCAGCAATGTCTTAGAAACAGTTTGGTGTGTGAAGTTGAAACTAACATTACTTGTTGTTAGGGATGTTGAACTAACAAAAAAAAAAAATAGTTGCATCCTCATGCTACTGCTTCTACTCATACCACTGCTACTGTTACTATTATTACTACTTATATTACTACTACTATTGTCATAAAAGCTTAGGCTATTACAGTTAATTCCACAGCTACTACTACTACTGCTATTAGAACTAAGGATGTCAAGAGAGGGGAGTTAAGAATATCCAGTTGGGGAGAAATATCATTATGTTGTACTGTAAACAGGGGGTGAAAAATAATTATTGAAATTTTTTTTAAAGCCTCTTCTAGCTTGTTTTTCAATTCCAACAATGCAAACTCTGGTTTGAGGTGGTCAGGTTTCATAAAGTACTTTTCTGTTTGATACACAGTATCTCTAACAAGGGGATTCTGATGCATTTATTTGTTGCTTGGGAGACTGGATAAAGGTTTGGTCTGGACTGATACATCACCTGAGCAGGGGTGGAAGTTACTATGGGTGGTACAAAGAATAGAAGAAGGGCCAACAAAAAGAGTAGTGTTGCCCTCTGTCTGACTAGAGGCTTCCAGAGGGGAGAATACATCTTCATGACAGAGGCATTGGGAAGGTGGGATCTTCTTCTGTGACAGGAGAGGCAACAGCAATTCATTGTTTAGTTCTTTGAGGATAGTGAGCATCCTAGCTCTTGAATTAGGAGAATGGTGGGGGTGGTATGAGTTGAAGGTAGAATTAGTGAATTTGAATGATTTACCTGTAAGATTGAACAATTCTTAGAGGAACAATCAGGACACAACCATCTATAAGTCCAATTAGCTGCATCAATTTTTGCACACTTTTCAGTTCCTGCATAAAATGAACAATTGCACCTTCACGTTCAACTGAGTTGGTAAACGCTCTCAGTCTGCATTCAGGACAAACTAGTCTTTGTCTAACCATAACCATTTCTTGTAATGTTTTTTTTCTTCAAGAGGTTAATAGCCCAGAAGATAAATCTTGAGGTGTTCACAGGCCAGATGCTAGATGAGAACTGAGAATCAATGGTCAGTACCCTTTGGAGAGAGAAGGTGTAGCGATAGGTGCTTTAAAATACAACCCCATGGATTATTAAGGGCCTTAACTCATTCCTGAGAGTCTTAGTCACCAAACTTAACTCCTTTCCAAGATCAACAAAATTCCCTAATCTAGGATTTCATCTAAGTCTTGAAACTAGTTCAAAAGACTCCAAAATACTTACATCATTCTTAAAAGTACATTACTTTATTTTACCCTTACACCTCTAATATGCAAATATAGTCTGTAGGCCAAATTGTATATGCTCTTGTATTTCAATAGTACAACTCTTCTATTTTTTTTCCAATTTGACAGTAAATAAGCAGCAAAGAGAAAAGAGTGTAGCTATTGAAAATTTATTGAATAGCTTGCTGTGTTAATTTCTTGGGCTATATATTTCATATTAGGGGAGGGGGTACAGTAATACAATTGGTTTTTGGTAGTGATTTAAGTCAGTATTTTGAAATGTTCAAAGTAGTTCCCAGAATTTTATAGTTTCCTCATAGAGAGTTGTATCAAACTTTTTCCTAGAAAGGGAAGCATTACCAGAATTGTACTGGCATTTTAGTATAGCTTATTTTACAAATGTATAATGACTTAATATCACAAATCAGGATGCTTAGACACATTTTTTATTAGTAGGCTATATACTATTATAAAGCATGATTGCTGGAGATTTATGAAACATAGAATCTCTGTTGGCATTTAATCAATATAACCATCTTATTAATAATTGCCTTGTAATAGTGTGTGTCAAAGAACCAATGAATAATCCCAAAGTGCCCAAAAAATGTCATCCTGTTTTGCCTAAAATGATAAAAATTGCTTGCATGAGATGGCCTTATTTGAATGGGGAGGGAGGGTTGGATTAAACCAAGGTTGGGTTGCATGACCATTTACCTAAATTATGGTTGAATTATGTGGTGGTTGAGTTGAATGAGAGTATAGTTGCAAGGGGATTGAATCAAATAGGGGTATTTTTGAATGAGGTTCGAGTTGCATGGGGAAGAGGTGAACAGGGTTGAGTTAAATTGGATTGAGCAAAAAGGGGGTTTGGATGAAAGGGGAATGAATTGCATCAGGGTTTAATTGCATGGACATTTAGTTGAATGAGGTTTGAGTTGCACAGGGATTGACTTGAATGGGAGATGAATTAAACATGGATTGAATTGCACAGGATTTGAGTTAAATGGATCATATGGAGGTTTAGTTGAATAGGGTTGAGTTGGATGAGGGCTGAGATGAAAAGGATTTGATTTAAACGAGGGTGAAGTTAAACAGGGGCTGAGTTGCATGGGGTTTGATGGTACAAATTTCTTTCCTACCAAAATGGCTTAAAAAGCCACAAAGTAACTTATACCAGGATACTTTTTTCTACGAAGTTTGACTAGTTAGTAAAGTATTTTATGATTTATTTTGTAAGTACAAAAGAAAACTTTGTTGATATATTGATTTTTTAGCAATTATAAAATTATTTTGAGGGGAATGGGGGCTGGTATATGGTGCTTATTTCTAGTAATTTTAAATTCAGTTTTAAGTTTGCTCAATGCCTTTAGGTAAGTTCTATCACATTAGCTGGAATTTTGATTTGAATCCACGTTGTTGACAGAACTTGGCTCACCCCATCGTTGTTTGGGAATGCGATTTTGTTTCCTATTGATTCTCATGCTTTGTGGAGCACATTTGTTAACGTTGATTGAGTAAATGGAAGTCGGTTAAAATTTTCAGCTCTAAAAACTTAGGAAATCCCAACTGATAAAGTGCTAAATTTTGCCGTGGGTTAGACCAACTAAACTCCAAAATTAGCCATAATTTCATGATATCATTAATCTGATTCATAACATGATATCATTAAGACATAATATAACATTGCCAAATTGCTCATATTATCTTTGGAAATGTGTTCATATGATCATTCTATTAGGCTGTGATTGAACATTTATCTATATTTAGATATATAATAAATTAAAATTGGAACGGAAATTATGGAATATTTGTCAAACAATAAAAGCTGAATGTATGTTAAAAGTCAAAATATAAGGTACCCATAAATACAATATTCAATAATATTTTAACTGAAAAGAAAGTCAAAACTTTAAAATAAACCAAAGTTCTTGTTGTTTGTGACAGCTGCCTGCAAAGGAAAGGGGAGAAGCCTTAAGTGTGCCCATCTGTCCTTCAGAATTCCCCCCCCCACAGTTATGTGATTTTATGATTTTTTATTATTTCCTGTATATTCTGCAAACCCCGCTTTTTTCATATTGAGCTCCCCTTTCTGACCAAAATAAATTCCTTATGTAGGGTTTGGTTAGATGGGGGTTGAGGTCCATGAGAGTTGACTCAAATGTAGACTGAATGGCATTAGGTTTAATTAAATCAGGGTTGAGTTGAATGGGGGTCTGGGTTGCTTGGTGGTTTGGTTGAACAGAGTTAAGTTGAAAGGGGGGGGCTTGGTGGTTTGATTGAACAGGGTTGAGTTGAATGAAGGTGGAGTTGCATCAAGGCTGGGTTGGTTTGGGGTTATGCTAAACAAGGGGTTAGGTTTAATGGGGGTTCGGTTAAATGGAGTTGATTTGCACGAGTTTCAGTTAAATAAGCTCAATTAAACAAAGATTCAGTGGCATGGGAACTTATAAAAACTTTCTTCAGTAATAACCAATCTGTGTTATATAGGACTCTTGTCAATGGGGCTCCATGTATTATGTTATCTTTGAGGCATATTAATTGTATCCTTAGTCTGTAAATTTTGGTCCAGTGTTATGGGGACTACATCGGTGCCTGAAGGCAAAAGAAGGTGAGTAAAGCAGGATGATTGGCCTACCGCTATTGATCCTTAAACATGGCACTAAAACTGTAAATTTCCAGTTGAATAAGCTTTCTCCTAAGTTTTTGTTGCGATCTTTCCAGACAAGTGGCAGAAAAAAGATAAACATAGAAGGCCGATGGCTCCTTGAAGTCAATGCTAGTGTTTTGATTCTTATCTCATAAGACATAATTTCTTGCAGTTGTTGCAGATTTATAGCAATTTACTGGTACACGTCAGCTTTTTGATTGTTTTATATTAACTACTCAAAATCTTTTGATTCAAATGTTAATGTTTCTTTAGGTGCAAAAATGTCCTTCTTGTATCTAGGACAAAGGACAATTTATTGTTCATCATTTAGTTATGTCTTGATAATCTCAAAAGCTGGTTGTTGGTAAAACGTATCCCCCTCAGCCTGATTTTTGGTGTGCTGACAAAGCAAGTAGCAATAATGCAACATATTCAGCTTTTTATCAGCCAGACATAGCTTTCAAAACAGTTGTCACACATAGATCTGCAGAAAGGTATACCCCCTATTCAAATAAATAGCCTGTTATATTCATTTCTGATCTTCGTCTCTTTGTGGGCCAATTTTATTCAATTGTAGCACTGACGACAAGTTAATTCATTATGATGGTGAAATAACTACAGGAACAATAAAAACAGATTATGGTAATAGTTATAGAACTTGTAATATATATATATATATATATATATATATATATATATATATATATATATATATATATATATATATATATATATATATATATATATATATATGTATATATATATATATATATATATATATATATATATATATATATATATATATATATATGTATATATATATATATATATATATATATATATATATATATATATATATATATATATATATATATATATATATATATATATATATATATATATATATATACATATATATATATATATATATATATATATATATATATATATATATATATATTAGTGTCACAACAAAGCAAAATTTTTTACTTTAAAAACCTGATTGACATCTTATTTCACAAAAACATAGCCTTTCTGTGAAATACTGCGAATAAACTTTGTGCAGATACAAATTGCCGATGCGGGCTGGGGGATCGATCTCTCAAATATGATTCCATTTCTCACTTGTAACTAATTAGTTTTGTAAACTGGTAAATACTATTTTCCTTTTTGTAGACCCTTTTTTTTTACACTTAATAGGAAAAGTTTGAAAAGATGGCTTACTACGAGTAGATTTATCTTTATCAAGGCGTCTTTTCACAGAAAGATTAATAGAAAAACGAACTAGTACAATGGTTATCAAAAAAGTGCTACAACTTAATTTTAGTGAATTACTAAGTATTTTGTAGATGTAAAGGTTTAAATAATTTAGATATGATAAATTTCCCAAGGTTCAAGAATAGCTCATTAGACCCCTTGGACCCTCACCTTGCACATTCTTCTGTTATCAGTAATTGTTTTTACCCCCTCCCCCTCTTTCACCAAGATTGGTCCAAAGAAACATCGTTAAAAATTGTAGCCGTAAGGACGATTTTCCTTTTGCTCATGTACTGAAAAAGATCTATTGATACATGCATCTGTAGTTTTATATATTGTTTGTGTCAGGTAGTTTCTTCAGCCCTGTTATTACAGGTAATCACTTAAACTCAAAGTAAAGATGTAATTATAGCAATTCTAATAAAGGTGGTAGTAAGATTACTGTATGAAACAAGCTAAAAGTTCTTACAGAAGAGCAAAAAAGCTAAAAAATGATTGTTTTTTGTTATTGTTGCAGCAAATTGCTGTTTGTTTGAGGTTAAAGTTGCAGGCATTTGCTTGGATAAGACAGAGCAATGTTGATACCAAAAGCTCCAAGATATTTCAAAGTATTTCTGTATCTGAAAAATATAAATAACTCACTTCGGAAAAAGAACTAGAAACTTCTCATCAGCTTGAAAATCAAAAAGAATATAATGAAATGAATTGGATAAACTGGCAGTAAATCCTCCTTTGCTATCAAGGTGGGAGACTGATATAAGTTTGACAAAAACTGTCACTTAATGTCTACAGCTAAAACGTTAACTATACATCGTTTGTATTTCTTGTAAATTGTTCTGTACCTTTATTGCAGATTGAAGGATATATTACAAGAGCGGAGGAAGCATGTCCGAGTTCGAAAGCGAAGTAGTTCCTTACCGGTTCCTGATATTCGAATTTCAGATTGTCCAAACAAGGAAAACACCCAAACAGGAAGTGATGGCCAAGGAACTATTCAAGGTAGGTGTTTCAGTGAGTATAAGATCTCAAAAGGAATATGAATTAAAGAAGAATAAACTCAAAATAAGAAAATAGCGTAAGCACGGTTTAATCAAAAATGCCTATTTTAGTGTGATATTCAGACCTTTTAGGAGGGTTCAATGCAAAGGAGGCTCTCAATTAATTATTTGAAGTCAAGATTAAATTATCTGCATTGCACTACATGGCTAGATCAGTATATTTCTCGGAAAAAGTAAGCCTATTCATTTTATTTTCTACATTCCTGGTCTGGAGATGTCAAGATTTAATCTCTGGCATAGAGTTTTATGGCAGTAATCAAAGATGAACTTAGTTTCGTTACCACAAAACTTCTCAGGCTCTTTTTTACAACTTATTTGAAAAATTCCCTAAATGAATTACTACAAGAAAAACAAAGAGTTAAATTAAAACCTGAAACAAGGAGAAATACAGTAAAACAATAAGCCAAACTTAACAAGGACGGATGTTACTATGAATGAACAAATGAAACCTAACTTAAATAGAAAATAAAATTAATAATCAAGTCAAACTTGAAAGATAAAGTATGTTAGTATGAACAAGGACATGATGTCTAATTTTGGGGCCATGAGAATAAGGGCTGGCTATTTAAAGTCCATCTCTTTTGCCATAATATATACAAAAGCAAGCGTCCTTTTGTTTATTTGTTTGTTTTTGTCCAGATTACTTGGTTAAATTATTAAGGCTAGAAACAGGAAATTGTAACGTCATCATGCATTTTTTGTGCTGATTCTTTTTTTTCAATTCTTTAATGTGGGGTATGAAAAGGGAGCTCTGTGTTTTTGAACCCTGTTTTACTTGCTGCTCTCAGTTATTTGAGCCTTTGGCCTCCGGAAGTGGCCTTCAGTTCGCCAAGACTGTGTCTTCATCTCTTGTACATTGATTTACGCTTTAGTCAAGTAGTGCTCTGGACACAGACTATATAAATCAAATCAATCAATCAATGGGATTTATTATCAATTCAAAAAATAAACTACACTTAATAACAATACTCAGTCCATTCCTGGATGCTGAGATCCTCAATCGCTATCATTTAAACATAATACGCAGCGTGGTCATTGGTCCTACTCTCAGATACGACCTCACCTCTCATTTTTCCAACAAAACTACCAATTATCCTCCTGCCCTTCGCCCCAGGGCAAACCGCCTCATCATTACACCAATAAAAAAATACTTTATTTCTATCTATTTATATTTAATAATTTACATAAAAATCATTTTATAAATCATTTTATAAATCATTATTTAACTAGTCTTTTCCAATACTAATAAATGAATTTTACTCTTCTTTTAGTTGACGCGAGGGAGTTCCCACCTCTCTGCTCGTCTGGGAACAGGTTCCATAACCTTGTACAAGTTATATTTGGAGCAAAATCCGATCGTACAATTGGGGAGAAAGGTATTTGCAGGTTTGATGATGATTGGGTATTTACATTATGATGGTCCGAGATGGGTTGAAATAATGTTTTAAATGCAGACGGCCAGCTAGAACCTTGAATGCAAATGTCAAGCATGACCGACGATGCAGCGACTCCATTGACAAATATTCTTCATCTTTTCTAATTAATTTCAAAGATCACTTATGAATCAAATTGAGCTTCTGCAGGTGAGATTTAAAAGTTGACTTGGTGCATGCTGGACCTAAGGAAATCTTTAAAACTCTTCGCGGGGTTTTCAACGGAATTGGCTTTTTGTCTTTCCCACTTCTGCAAAAAACGATCCCATTATATTTGCAACGTTTTCTGGCCTCAATATAATTTCCTCATTTACAGATAATTTCGAAGGAAGCTCAGGTGGGGCGCTGCAAGGACGCAGTAAATAGTTTACAACTTTCCATATCTTCCGCGAATCATTCCCACTTTCAGCTACCTTTCCAATTAAATAACTTCTCTTAGCTTTACGTAAAATTGATCGGAGGCATTTTTTATATTCAGTATATTTCTCAAGCGTCACTATGCAGGGGTCATTTATGTGATTAGTCCAGAGCCTATGTTTCTTATTAATACACTGGACTAATCCAACTACAGTCCATAACTAGTCCAATGGATGATGGTCTGATTTCTCCGTCCAGTCTTCCTGGTACCTTTTTAGAGAGGCAATCGGTATTTTTTCTCATAAAAGTGTTATGGAAATCCTGCATTAACATCTTCTGTGTTCATAACATTGTCCCAGGATGTGCTCTCTAGTACTTGTTTAAGGGTTTCTAGGTTCTCATCATTTAATTTCCACGTTAGGTGTGTCATTGGGCTTAGGATCTTTGTGCTGTATTGTAAAAATTTGTAAGCAGAGGGAAGTGACCAGAAGTGTCAGATAGCAAAGACTGAGGTCGATGTTGGATACAGCGTCGAAAAGATGTTGCCAATCAATGAGTGTGAGTTGGCAGTTGCTCGAGTAGGTATCGTAGTTGAGGGGTACATGTTCAAAGCAGGCATTATACCGAGCAGATCTATTTCACTTGACGATAGAGGAAGAGTCAGATTGATGTTAAAGTCCCCCATTAAGATGGCTTCGCTCCCTTGTCTCTCTAGATGATCAGATATTTGGCCTAAGTTTTCCAAGAACAAAGAGACATATCCCGCCGATGGAAGGTATACTTCGCCAAGTGTTATTTCCTTCTGCGAAGGTAAAATTAATTCCAAGAAAGAGAGATTCATAAACTCCTTCGATATTCCGGGTTAATTCTTTATTGATGCAGGCTGAGTATTCTTGCCGCGTGTAAATAGCCGATCCTCCTCTATTTATTGTACATCTGTGCAGGAATTGGAAGCATAACCAGGTATTTCTAAAAGGATATCGGTGTGTCTTGTTAGAAAAGTTTTGCAAATCTTGACTATATCTGGCTGCTGGCTGATATCTGGCCTCGCCCACCGGGAGGTCAGAAAAGGAACTAATAACTTACGACATGCTCGGGAGAGGTAATGGCTGTACTTTTGAAAGGAGTAGTAGACCACTTTGAAGTTTGAAAACCCGAACTTTTCTTACCGCACTGAGAAAGAAAAACAAATAAGGACACACGAAAAGGAAGATATTTCTTTGGATCAACAGAAAAAACAACTTCAAAATTAAGCAAACGGCAATCAAACAAAAAACTCTCAGGGGAAGCCGTTATAACACTTTTTAATTATTAAGTTTCACTTAATTCTTTTACCACCATAAATTACCAATATTCTTACCAAAACATACCACAATCAATACTATGGCTGCCCCAACAACTCACTAAATGCAAAAAAATATATTAGAACGACTCTATGCTACTGAATCAGATTCATTGGGATTGCCTGGCCCAGCGCGGGGAAACTTGAGTGGATCGTAGCAGCTATCTTGCAGCTTCGTCCATTCCGATGTCTTTGATTTTTTGGTTTCTAACCAAAGTTTGATTCCTCTTTAGATCAGGCGCGTTTCTGCCACTTTCTCACTCGCTATATACCTCAGTGCGAATGACACCTTGCAGGATCTTCCTGTGCTAACTGTATTTAAGATGCCTTCCTGCGCTAACTTCACCCGCTTCAATTAGCAACTCGGGCCTTGGGCCCTTGCATCACATTGGTGGGGCCTCTTTAATATATATGTATATCATGTAGCCTATTTATAGAGAGATGTTCCAAAAAGAATGTTCATATGAAATTAAAAATGTAGGATAACCTCACGTCAGGGAAGTGTTTTTTTTATGTTTTTTTTTGTTTCCTCGTGTTTTAAAGCGATTTACGCTATAGTTATACCGTGTTTGCATTGCACTGCATTCGCAAATAGTCTTCACCAGATATAACTATGTGTATGATACAGTTTTAAATGCTTCTAAATGGTGTAGCTTCCAAAAAAATATGTATGTTCGCATTTTATTCACTGGTAAATTTTTTTTTATAACTTTGTTTTAGTTTTTTAAAAATATGTTAGTGCCCTTGGTCCTGATTATCAGATAAATACCCTTTTTGTAAACTTAATTCCATTTCTTTTTAATTTCAATACTTCAACCCTGGTCTGAGCTATTATTAAATATCTTTTTGCCCTGTTAATATTCTCTCTTGATTAATTGACTACAATACTTGTTTAAAGAATCAGCTAATTATCTAGCCTCTGAAAAATGAAGGCTACAAGTGACTCATACAGGAAACAAAAATAGCTTGAAGAGCCTAGGGTAAATTTTGTACTTCAATTTGAACGGGCCTTTCATTACCTTTGGTCAGAGCTTGCATACCTCCGCGTCGGAAGCGAGTCGCAAAGTGTTTTATTTAAGTTGAGTTAGTAGTTAATTTTGTGATACTGAATAAGGTTTTTAACTTTTTCTGCATAGGCTTATTTTATCATATTTCACTTAGGTAGAGTCTAGAGAGATAGAGATTAATGTTTTTTGGTGTAGAAAATGGGTCCTATGTAATGCGAAATATATTTCCTGAGGGAAAGTAAGATTTTTAAAGAAAAACTTTGGGCTTCAGATCGGGGCACATACGCCCCACGGGAAGCAGGCCTACACTCGTTGTATCCACGCCGGTTGTGGCTGTGGCAAACCCACCACGTGAAAATCAGTGAGGGAAGAGCTATTAGAACTCGTGGCCCGTCACAGCCTTGTTACCATATCCTAATTCAATCAGTAATAGCACCGATGGCATTGTGCAACGCACACTGGTAGTATCAGAGAACTTGCACTGGTGCCAGAGGACTTGCACTTTCTAAAAGTTTTTGTTGCAGTTTTTCCAATAGTTGTCTCATTACAGAAAGGAAAGCAAGTTGTGAATTTAATTTTTTTTTTACGTTGGTATTCTTATTTGCAGTTCCAGATGAAGGAAGTTATTCTTGCAATACCCCAACGAATTATTCACCAAGCGGAAATGAACTGGCACAAGCACAAACTAAGGAATTGAATAAAGTCAAGAGACGATCGAGTTCAAGCCGAAGGAAAGCAACTGAGGTAAATTAGGAGTTCTGAAGCAGGCTGGCCAGGCTATTGCCAGTACTATTTTTTATAACCTGGCAAAAATAAAATTTGGTCCATGGCCTACATTGGACGTCAATAATTGCTAATTATTATTTAGATTTTTCTTTTTTACAGCCAGTTTTCCCAAAATCCCAGGTTTCACATAACTTGTATAATACACCTAAGTCTAACATTTAGAAGAAAGGTCAGGGCTAATGTTACTAATAATCACTCACCGAAGAACCAAGCCGCCCAACACCAACACAGTTGCGCATGCTCCTCCTCCACCAAAATTCATTCAAAGCTTCACTCTTTACCATCCTTCGTGTTGCTCCAATTTCTCACGAAGATTGCTCGTTTCCTTCAAATATTTCTTCTTTGATAATGCTGGCTATCTGTCTTCTAAGAATAGAATTTTTCCAGTTCAATTAAGCAAGCTCAAGTATTGTTTTGTATAAATCTTTTACATGGATAGATCCCGGTAATTATCGACCAATGTTTCTTTACTGTCTGTGTTTACCAAAATTTTTAAAATGCTATGGTTTTCCATCTACTCGCCTTTTCAGAAGCAAAGGGTTATCTCATGAATATTTTAGTAGAATATTTTAGTCAGTTCTATGGTCAGCACTGCTCTTATTTTGTGTTTATGGTCTAATTATTGCGGTTATGAACCAAAAACTAATAGTTAGTTGTCATTTATGCCACCTCGAATCTTTCCAAGCTCCAAAATTTTGATTACTATTAATAGATCAGGACACTCTAGTGACCTTCGCTGACGACATATGCCTCAGCACTGCCGTCATAACGGAGCCTATAATCTGTATCAAATTGATTGTTTTGTTCGAAGGAGCATTTCTATAGCTAGACGCGGATTGCCTGACCTTAAGTATTGCTAAGTTAATCTTAATGATTTTCTCGCTATTTTCTTAGGCTTTTTCTCAACTATTTGAAGTTCATCTTTCAATGTGTTCTCTCATTAGACCTAGTGATCAGATCAGCGAGTTCCAAGCTATTATTCTTAATCAGATTCCCTCCTTCAGGAATCATATTAGTCCCATCATATTAATCTTAATGAAGAGATTGAGGGGTATTTGAGCTCTTTGAAAGCTCGAACACATTTTTCCTGGGTTGATAACAACGATTCTTTAATATTCTATAGTGTTGGGATTGCGCTTCAAAATCCTTCCCGATTCTGCTTCCACCTTGAAGTCTCAGTTTCGATTGTAATGCTAGCAGAATGGAGCGCAATAAACTCTCATTATAGTTTGTTTGCAATGCTCCTACCTCACAATTTCTAAGTCTCTGCCTGCCTCATAAGCTAGCTCATCCTATGGGTGCCACCGGGAAGGGTCCAGGGGGAAAGATGGTCCCTCTGGGAAGCAAGAAGACATTTAATAAATGCAATTGAGGCGAATGAGAAATCTCTCATTTAACTGCTGGGACTACATACTATACTCATTTTTGATACTATGCTTGTTATAGGAATAGTAAATATAGTTATTTTTCCTCGAAATTAGGCAAGGCTAGTGAAGGGCTGCTCACGTTTTTTAAGACCTTGCTTTTATAATAATTGCTGTTGGAACAAAAGATTAACTTTTTTTTCTATTGAAGAGCAAATAACTAACTATGAGTCAGGTTTCAAGTTTTTTTCTTAAAATGAAAAGTTTTTATTTCTGTTGAAGTTTTAACTTATAGAAAGCCAATGACTTGAATAACGCCAGTCTACCAGTAGGCCATTACTCTTGTGTTCCATAACATTTGCGGGCCTTCTGAAACTAATTTGTCCTAATGTGAACTAGGAATGTCAAATTTGGTCAGGAAAGCTCAGTCAAAAGAGGTCATGGTGTCCTTATACGCCATTTTTTCGAACATATACACATACTCATAAACATGGCTGCAGATAAAAGGGGTGGGAGATATAATCCTCCCTATTGAGGTTTTTGAGAAAAGCATCCATCGAAAAAAAAATATGACCTAACAATGCACTTTTTGTTTTTTATCCCCTTTTTCCCTTGGAAATTTTCTCACCCCTTAATGTAGGTCGATTTGTTGGTAACTGTGGTCTAAATATTGGCGCCAAAGGACCGTTCTTTGAAGGAGGAATCCCCCTTCAACCCCTCTTTCCTCTGTCCCAGTATTCTTGTAAACTAAGCGACGATTTTCTAGAGTTACCCTAAGCTTAAGCTATCTGCTTGACATCTACGTTATCTTCATTTGGTAATTCAAGTGTCGACGTGGAAAAGAGTTATTTCGTACAAATGGTGTTTTTATATAAATCGTATTTCCCTATTGGCTAATGTCTGATACCCCTCTAGATATAAATCCTAATGAACATTAGTTTATAAGGAACTATGTGCTCATAGATCACCCTCAGCTAGACAAATTCTTTTGTTTTGAGTTGCTTGATTTTATCTACGGTTGAAAATTCGAACACTCTCTGTGTATAAATAGGGCTAGATTGTAATGACAATCTAATAAAGATTCATGTGGCTGAAAATTATACAGAGTTGGTATTTCTTTGATGGTAAATCTCGCGTACTCCATGAGATATGAATAACGTAACACATTACCCTCTTTTGGAAAAACTCCTCTGATTTTGAAAGGACTTACATTGTTTATAGCACATCCCCATTTGATAAATAGGCTCATAATAATAATCTATTTAAAATGCATTTAGAAGTGACTAATTTTTCCAAGTTCGTACGAATAGCATTTTTATTTATTTATTATTACGAATAGCGGTAAGCATCAATGCTTGTCGCAAAAACACAAAATCATAATAATAATCTAAAGTAAATTGGCAACGACAAAATAAACAGCAAAAACTTCTAAATAACATGACACTACACAACAAAAGCGTCTAAATAAAAAGGCGTATTTACTAATGCACTCTTGAAAATTCGAACACTCTCTGCCTCAACAACCTCCAAAGGCAAACCATTCCATGGTCCAGCAACTCTACTAACGAAAGATAATTGACCAATTTTTTCAGTGGTTTTGGGGGATATAATTTATAATCATGCTGACGAGTAGAGTGATAATGGCTAAATTTAAAAAATAAATCTGGATCAACATCATCCACTCCTTTAATTATACGGAACACATTTACATGGTCATTGCGACGTCTACGAAACTTCAACGATGGGAGTTGAAGCCTAGAAAGTCTCTGCGGATAGGAAAGGCGCTGAAGGTATGGGACCAATAAGTGCCATTTCTTTTTTTGCGTATTTAACTGGTATTAAAACCACAATTTGTCTCCTTTTTTCATTTCTTGATAGAATTAAAGGATATTACAAATTAATTTTTAGAGTCGATCAAACGTGGGGCTGCTTTCTTCACGACCTGTCACCATTTGTGCAACAGAATGTTTGAGCCTAGCCGCATCATCAGAAGACTTGTCAACCTCTTTAGGGAGGCGTCTCTCTAAAGGAAAAAGTATGCCAAGTCTAAGGTAATTAGTTCAACAGAAGATGGTTGTGTGCATGATTTCAAAATACTTTTAATTTTTTTTCTAAGCATGTCACTTTTGGCTTGAATTAACGTTTATTCATTTTTATAAAAAAAAAGTTCACGATATTATTTTAATCGGGCACCTTTTTAAGTTTGAATTATTATGGGACTTTATTTCTGATCGTCTTTAATTTTAATACCATGAGACCGAGCTTCGTTCGGTTAAGTGATTTTGACATAAAAAAGGTGTTCAGTGTGCTCCGCCCTACCGCTGAAAATCTGCCCCTCCCCGCCCCAGAGGATGCAATTGCCTCATACACTCATTCACACAACAACATACCTAGTTGTGTAAATCTTTTAGATTTAGTTGTATTGATATTTGTTTATGAAGATTAGTCAATTCGTGAATTGGTCCTAAATTATGCAAAGCATTACTTACTTTACTAAAAATCCCGTCCGGAATAATATTTTTTGTTGAATATCTTGCTAAAATCGCTTTTAAAGTCCAACCTGCAAGGTTAAATAGGCTTTAGGGATAATGTCGAGCGGATGTTTTTTTTCAGCCTTCTAAGAGTAAAATTTAACCATTCAGAAGGATACATGTTACCGAACGTCTAGATTTCATTTGGTTTACGTGGCTTTGAAGCTTCGAGTAGCGGGGACAGGGCAGTGGATCATGACTGGATGTGTTACTCCCATAATTGCTTCTAAATAAAATTTGATCGCTTGAAACACTTATATAAAGAGAAGTTTTAACGCAAGTAGTTTGCGGAAAGTTTTAACGTGTTGCGGAATGTCCCGCGGTATATGTCTTTTTTTATTTTGCATTATTTTTATTATATACATTTTCAAAATGATACTTATAGATTCCTATTAAACTGAAAAACTGAATAACCATCATTAACTGTTACAGAACCAAGCCGGGAAACATAACAAGCTGTTGTTTGTCAAACAGTCAAAACAATGACTTGTTTCTGTCTTTCTTTTTCTTCTTTTGAATAACATTTTTTTTTTTTTTTTTTTTTTTTTTTTTTTTTTTTTTTTTTTTTTTTTTTTTGTTTAATCATAATTTGTTATTTTATTTCAAAACACTTCTCCAGCTTGAAGTGAATTCGTCACTTATCATGTATTCATTAGTTGTGTTTAATATGTTTCCCGAAATCTACTATAAAGTGCAAATCGCTTTTTTTTAAGAATTAACTTGCTTTGAAAAGTGGTATAAAAGCCGCCAGGAATAGCAAGTCTCCTGTGTTATTATCTGACTTTAAGCTTTCATTTGACCAAGTTGAAATTTTAAGAGAGGCTTTATTTTAGCTTCATATCGTATTAATGATGAATAAAATTTCATTTCTAAATAATAGTTCGCACAATGGCATTAAAGCCTTCCTAAATGAATCTCACGTTTTTTAAATGAACTTAAATTGTTAAACTTGAATTGTTTCCGTTACTGTTAAAAGCACTTGGTTATGTTTCTTTCTTGTTCCTACACCTTCTTAGCCCTTGCTTTCCTTCGCACGCCTCTTTCTAAAAAAACATCTGACGTAGCTGTTGATATGACTGTACACTAGTATCCCACTTTTTTTCTTTTCTTGCCTACTAGTAATATTCTTGATGAATTGGCTGCAAGGTAAGATTTGTACTCAGTTTCAATTGTTCATGCCGCACATATTATGCTTTTAGAAATGGCTATATTTTTATTGAAGTTAGCTTATTTTTATTTAGTATACAAAGTTCTTAAATTTTATCACTTATATAAATATAATCTTAGATGTTGCAGAAGGTGGGATAATTTTTATACAACGATTGTTTGTTTAAAAGTATCATATCATATATTCTTTGCTGCCATACTTCTTAGCGTGAATTGGAAAGGTGTTTTCAGGAGTTTTTATATTTTACTAAATTTTTTGCATAAAATCGTCTTTGTAACATCTCTTTGCAGTTTAGTACAAAGGTATTTATTCATCAAATTTGTTCTATTTACGCGTTAGATCGCCATATTTGTAAATATACTTAAAAGCAAATATAATGGTTTCTTCTGCGATACAAACTGAAGGAAACACTTATAACGAAAATCAAAACCCTTTCATATCTTAGGGCATTTCAAGTTCCTATTAAAATATGGACAGTTACGACAATATTGACCATTTTTAACTGAAACCCTTATATGTTTATGAAAAATATTTTTTTAAATTAAAATTCACGTGCAATGCCGTTACGATAACTTGACATATCTCCACTGGCAAGGACTTCTATCAGTATTTCTGATGTTTGGCCACTTTTCCGGGACCCTCCGAGGGAGGGCTATTAAAATTTTGCGAGACATGTGGTTGCACAACCAAAATGGTTTAGTGTATTTTCCTGTTTTTTGTATATTATTGTTGAATTTTGTTTATAAATGGAAAAACAGTGTAGTTTACACAAATATTTGTCAAATTTTCCTGTGGGTGAATTAAGTTCTGTTAAACAGAACCTTAATTATTGACGCTCCTTAAAAAAGATTATATTCGTCAGAGTTTCAAGAGACTAGTGGGATGGTCCAGTTTCATGAGGGCATCTTTCATCCTATATAAGTTTTCTGGATTTCCTCTTCCAGGGTTATCTTGAAAATAAATGTTTGTGGACCAAAGGTACTGAGTACCAACGACTTGAGACAGAATATTGCTTATAACGTTATCATTGTTGATGACGCTACTCTACAGTGACTCTAGTAGTAAACGACTTCTGTTGTTGTGTGCTGTCCTGTCAATTGTGCTTAAAAAGAAGCCTATTAGCAAGATGTCATACTAGACACCTGTGCAAGAAAAATTTTTTTCTTCTTCCTAAAACAAGAAAAAACAAGTATTTGAGAAATGGTTTTTAGATTTATTATTTTGTCGTTTTATTATTTCTCACGATAATCATTCATCCCATCTACATTGTTTAAGTGGAATGGTTATTCTCGTCCAACCTGAGGAACTGACTACGTTTATTCTTGGATATTTCCTCCTTTGGTTTTCGTTTCTATCGTCTCTGATTTAAATCTATAATGAGTATTAGCACTGTAAAGAGGATTTGACTTCGCTAAGTGAATAAAAAAATTTCCCAGTGGATGCAGTATTGTTGAAAGAGAACTTTCTTCTGCTCAAAATTTAATTAGTTTTACAGGCATTTTGCAGCCTTATTAGGAGTCATAATTTTCAATGAACAAAGTCTTTACAAAGAGAATGGGCAGAATTTTTCATTTCAATGATATGGTTTTTTAAATTCTGCCATATTTTTTGTTTATTGGCATAAGCTGTGCTCCATTGTAATGAAAATATGTTTGTGACAAACATAACAAATGTCATTGACAACATAAAATGTCCAGAATCACCTTTGAAATCCCAGTAAATATAGATTTCTTTGTGTTTTTGCATGGGGATGCTGATATTTAATATCATCTTTTTCCGTGTCTATTTCTTCGAATTTCTGTAATTCCAAAGATAAAAGAAAATCATATCAAAACAAGAGACTTAAATATATGGTTTAAAAAAATAATTACTTATAAATTGATTTGTATGATTTTTATCGAAAATTGATTTTCTATATATATATATATATATATATATATATATATATATATATATATATATATATATATATATATGTTAAATGTATGTTAAAGTATATATATATATTATATATATATGTATATATGTAATTATATGTATATATATATATATATATATATATATGTTAAAGTCTGCTTA
The DNA here is from genome assembly GCF_032884065.1 of Artemia franciscana. Lineage (NCBI taxonomy): Eukaryota > Metazoa > Arthropoda > Branchiopoda > Anostraca > Artemiidae > Artemia > Artemia franciscana. Next base: position 12,351,587 of record NC_088876.1, read on the forward strand.
GCTGTTAAATTTGTACTAATAAGACTCTGTTTTCAACTGAGGGTTCTTTACAGGATGCTAATTGCGGATATTCATAATTTCCTTCAGTTCAAGCATTCTCCTTTCAGAGCCTGTTGTGGCATTTTTCTTCTTTTAATGTGTGGCGATTAGGTACTTCTGTATTCTCAAATAGGGTTACTTTAACACAAGGTTAATCTTTACTGACTTTCAGTTTGTCAACTGGTAGTGCTGCTTCTCCAGAACCGTATAGTTCCTTAATGAAAAATATTTTTTCATTCTTATCTCACAAATTTGTATGCTGTTGAAGTTTCGTTCTGAAAAGATTCAGTGTTTGATAGGGTAAAGCATAGACCTTTTTTGCTTGGTATTTTACACCGCTGTCTAAAAATGTTGCTTGAGAAGGAGGGATGGGGTTGGGTCAAGTATATGAAAAAATATAATTTTGATAAGGTTAAACGTGTGGAAAAAATGTTCTGCTCGAAACTTGCTCTTTTTGTAGTCTTACAAAATTCTTCACTTTTTCACATATTTTAGGCCTTCTATCTGGCAGTAGAGGGACCAAATGCCAGTTCAACAACCTCATATAGTGCCTTGCAGTTAATGTGTAAGGTTGGTTTCAAGCCCTTTTCTACTTTTCTTGAAAAAAGATCTCCGTACTTTTGATTAAATAGAAGAATATTTTTTTTATTAGGTTTATGGGGCACGATGAGTCGAAGAGAGAAAGTGGTAAAGCCCTGACGAATCTTACTGGTAATGCAAGTGGTGTTCAGCCAATAATAACAGTTACTGATTTGTCTGGATCTGCTTATTCTTTGAATCAGGTACAAAATTTTCATTGAAGTCTCGTCCGACTAGGGGAACCTATAGATGCTACATGACCTCGCGGTCAATATAGCTTATTGTGTTCAATTGCAATTGATTTCTGTAACTGATTAAATAGAAAAAACAAGTTTTTTTAAAATGAAAGTAAGGAGCAACATTAGAACTTCAAAACGAACAGAAATTACTCAGTATATGAAAGGGGCTTTTCCTCCTAAACGCCCCGCTCTTTACGCTAAAGTTTGACTCTTTCTCTTAACTCTATTTTAAAAACAGTAAGAAACTTTAGCGTAAAGAGCGGGGCGTTGAGGAGGAAGAGCCCCTGAATGGCTATCAGAATTTTGATCCGGTGAATTTTGAAAAAAATGAGCGTGAGAGGGGGCCTAGGTGCCCTCCAATTTTTTTGGTCACTTAAAAAGGGCACTAGAACTTTTCATTTCTGTTAGAATGAGCCCTCTCGCGACATTCTAGGACCACTCGGTCGATACGATCACCCCTGGGAAAAAAAAACAAAAAACAAATAAACACGCATCCTCGATCTGTCTTCTGGCAAAAAATGCGAAATTCCACATTTTTGTAGATACAAGCTTGAAACTTCTACAATTAGGTTTTCTGATACGCTGAATCTGATGGTGTGATTTTCGTTAAGATTGTATGAATTTTAGGGGGTGTTTCCCCCCTATTTTCTAAAATGAGGCAAATATTCTCAGGCTCGTAACTTTCGATGGGTATAAATGATCTTGATGAAACTTATATATTTAAAATCAGCATTAAAATGCGATTCTTTTGATGTAACTATTGATATAAAAATTCCATTTTTTAGAGTTTTGGCTACTATTGAGCCGGGTCGCTCCTTACTACAGTTCTTTACCACGAACTGTTTGATAGCCCATGAAAATCATTTTCCTCGAAAGAGAATACTTTTCATTCGATGTGAGTGACATAAATTAATTGCAATAAGCTATATTGAACGTAGAGTAATTTGATAGTTCCTTTAAAATCGTTCCATTTTTTTCCTGCATATGTAGTCTTGAAGAGTCCATTGACCATGGTAATGCATAGAAAACACGTATCGGAATAACATGTTTAAAATTGAAGCATATTAGATAAAAATATGTAGCGTGTATTTATACTATAATTGGTTAAGTTTGTCCGTAACCTAGCGAATGATATGATAAGCCAAAGTTACATCTGCGAGTACCGAAAGCCCGGTCGAGTTGAGAGAGGTGAAAAAAAGCTGGGTTTTTGCTAGTCAAAACGCTCGTGAAGTGAAACGTTTCTGTAAAGTATGCACCCGTAGAAAATAAATGTTGCTTAAGGTCTCTGTTTAATCCGTCTTCTGTATCCAAGCACGGTTGCACGAAATTATTGTAGGGATTGACCAGATTCACCAAAACAGCAGAAACAAACAAATTGTAGCTATGGTGAGTGGATATTCATAAATTTTGCCCCCCCCCCCCTAGACTCTGACGCTACGACTGCTAATAGTGCGCTATGTTTTAATGCTTATCGCCTTAATACTTTAAGCTCCAATAAAATTTCCTATTAATTTTCTCTGTAATTGGGTTTGAAATAGGATATTGCATGAGAGAACTTTTTGTTTTTGATTTTGTGTTTGGTTTTCTTGAACTTGAATTAATTTTAAACGACCATTTCATTCAGAAAGTAATATATAGATATAAAATTCGAGTTTTTTCATCTTCTCCATAGAAAAGACGTATTTCTGCATGAACAATAGAGGCTAAAATCTAAACAATACAAATTCACTGTTTTTTGGTGTGACCAAGTTCTTTATAAACCTATTAAGTTATATCACTTGATATAACTTAATAAATATCCCTTGATATAACATTCCAGCTAAAAGTTAATTCGAATTGTAGTATTTCGAAAAACTTATTGAACAGCTGGGACGGAACCTTAAAACATATAAGCCATGGTTCCTATATTATGCTGTCCAGAAGTTTTTGGTATTATAATCGTTTGGTATTATTTTTGTTCCAAAAATATAAAATATCAGCGCAATTTTGTCCATTCTCGTTAATGCAAGCACATAAGGGACTACAATATTATCCCTTTTTACGATTTGTGACTTTACAGCTGGCTCAATTTGTTGTAATCTACTGTTTTAGAATGAGGGTAATGCCAAAAAATTGAGATAACTGATAAGTGACCTCTGGAATCCACCCTATTTTAAAGGACTCTGAAAATGCTTTATGAGTCTACTGCTCCTTAGGGGCCACCCCAACCAACTTAGTACCTCCCCAGGTGATGGTCAATTAAGATGTGCACCAGACACTATTATAAGGGTACGGAGAGGAGTTTGGCTGGGTGGTATTCTGTCCCCTACGCTTTTTAATATTGGTATATCTAGTGTGCTGGCTAAGATTTCAGGTACATACCTCTCTGGTCTTGCGGATGTTTCTTATCTTGCGTATGACGACTTGCATCTGATTAGCCGTCCTAAAAAGGGTCTTTCCCAAATGGTCTCTACTGTTTCTGATGCTCTTTCTGACATTGGCCTTTCACTTAATATAGAGAAATGTGAGTTTCTTCCCTATAACTTTACTACTGCTACTCCCCTTCACTGTAATAACTTCACTATCCCTCTTGTTGATTGTATTCGTTGGCTTGGTATCTCTATTACTAACAATCTTTCGAGCTTGCGTCAGCGTACTTTTTGTGATACCAGTAAAAAGATCCAGATTGGCTATGCAAAGATTGTTGCAAACAGAGGGAAGTATAATAGACTTGCGCTGGCCAAACTTTATTCTACCTTCTGTGGTCATTCTGTCCTTTATGTTCTAGGTCTTTTCCACTTTCTTAAGAAGGGTAATTTAAAAAGAATCCGGTAAATTTATTTCAAATTGTGTAAGTTTCTTCTGTAACTTCCACCTTGGACAAAAACCGGATTCTTGTTAGGAAATTTTCAGTTCCTGATATAACTTTAGTGTTGGAGATTCTACACAGAAAATTCTCCATTATAGCTTTTTCGCACCTATTCCCTCACCACCGTCTTATCAATTTCTTTCTATGATTTCGTGCGTAAATTTGTTTTTCTCTTTGTGATTTTTTTATTTTATTCTTATTCCACCATATTTACTTAAAGTATCGTGTGGGTGAAAAATAAATTATTATTATAGGGGAAGGCCCTACAGATATGTTGGGTGCCTCCATAGGAAGCAAGGAGGAACCTTGTCCCTAAGGGTCCGTAGTAGAAAATGAGGTACCATCGTCCGGGGCCATAAATACAGGTGGAGGAGGAAGGAGGCCCCTCAAATGTACACACAACGGGGCCTACTGGCGTGTCCACACGTTCCATGAGTTACAAACATTCTTTCAGTAATGGGTTAAATTACATGGTAACGCAGGACACCATTGTGGGGGGATCCTCTATGGGAGGGCAACTGCGGCAGGGTGTAACATCCAAATCTATGGACAACGACCTCTGCCAAAGGCTGCTTCGACCCTTTCGGGGCACTTGCAAGTCTGGGGACCTTGCGGTCATCTATATTCCCACTTGAGGGGTCGCACCCCTCTAGGAAATTATAGCCTAGTAAACGACACAGCATTCGTACGGGATTCTGATTAATGGATAATTCTTCAGGGCTTTATCTGTTTTGGTGAGCGTTTTTGGACTGAAAAACCTCTTCCTAGCTAATTTATCTACTATGGGTTGCTTCCCCGTAGTAGCGTAATATTTATAGACAAGAATGTATAATGAGTCGGAAATAATAGGCTTGCGACTATATGTGCAGGATTTCAACTCTTGTTGATAGAAGAGGTCGTCAAGTGCTGAAAACCAGGTTGTGACCAAGATGGACCCAGGACTGTACAAAACCTCCATTCATACTGGAGGTCCCAGGGACTTCTTGCTGTCATGTTCTATGCCGGCTTAAGCGCTTCGATGTAGACTTGAGGTGATATGACGATACCCGTCTTGCACTGGTATCCAGGATCTTTGTTTTTCCTCATGACAAAATAATTTCAATGATTTAAAGAGCATGAATACTGAAACTTGGAATGCTACGCCGTTAAAAAATGACTATCGTATTGACATTTTGACTGGCAAATTTGGACGATTTGAACCGGACTTTTTAGGAGTTTCATAAACCCATAGGTAGGAGCATAAATCTTAAAAGAAGGCGTAAAACACATGAATAATATTAAAAATGTGGAAGCATTCTTGACGTTGTGTTTTAAATGTTATGTATGCCTGAACTGTACTTGCTTAGTTTCATAAATTTATTCTTGTTATTTCTTTAGGATTCTGCTAACAAAGGAATCCCTATATATGGCAAAAATCAGTTTCATCGGGGAAGGTCTATGACTGAGCCAAATATATCAGCTGCATCAGTCGACGAGTTCTTTGAGTCACCTGGTGTAACCTGTTATATTACAAGGGATGGTGGAATTAATCTTTTGGTTTTATTGCAAGTAAGCGTTTTATTCCTTTATGGGACAATTGTATGTTAATTATTTTTCATTACCGGTGAGGGCATGCTGCTGTTGGTTTCAATTGTATATTTTACTGCCTGGATTCATTGCCTATGGACTTGATGCTAAATTTAATCATTCTATTCTTTATTTTAGCCTAGAAATAATTTTACTTGACGAACAAAATAGCCTCCTTCTTACTTCTTGGGAGACAAATTTATCCTTAATTTATGTGCATGAATGTGCGAATTACTAATCGTAGCACAGGAACCTCTACTGATTTTAGTTATGGCCTTGAGGATAAAAGTAAAAGTGTATCTTGCAGGATTTAAGTTCCAAAATAAGGAATAAGAATTTTCAATGTTTTGTCTCTATTTTTTATGTTTTTTCTGTTGTTGTAAAATTTTTGCTTACGGATATGTATATTCTGGAATAAGCGGATCATCTTTAAAGTTAAGAAACTAAAAATTATTTTTTTGCATCAATTATTCAAGCTCTACAGAAGTCCCTAGGCAGAGAGCAAAGATCAAAGAAAAATCCTATAAAATCTAATAAATTCAAGACTCTCTTGATTACAATTTACTACTTTCCAAAGATCTTAGTTTAAAAAACGTAATAAAGCAAGTCTCATAAATTAAATGGTAAAGTATAGAAATATGGGAAACAGTTGAAGGCCGAACAAGTACAAAACAAGTTTTTTTTTTGTACAGCATTGAAAAATGTTTTTATTTCAAAATATGCATCTGAGAAATACTTGAAGTAAAAAAAAATTAGCTGACAATTTTTGGTAACGAACTATAAGTAAGGAGCAACTCAGCCCCATAGTAACCGAAACCCTAAAAAAAAAACTAATTTTGATAGCAATCAATAGATAAAAAATTGACTTTTTGTGCTGATTTCAAATATATATCATTCATTAAGTTTAATGTTAACCATCAAAAGCTAAGAGCCTGAGAAAATTTACTTGATTTTTCGAAAAAGCGGGAAACACCTCCAAAAAATGAATCGTTCCTAATGAAAATCACACCATCAGATTAATGAAAATCGCGCTATCAGAGGATGATAATTTAGAGGTTTCAAGCGCTTATCTAAAAAAAATGTGGAATTTTGCATTATTTGCCAGAAGGAAGGTTCCCTAATGGCGACCTTATCAAACCAATGGTCCTTGAAGATCGGGAGAAGACTCGTTCGAACGGGAATTGAAAGCTATAGTTCACCTTTTCAGTGACCAAAAAAGATTGGGAGGGGGGCAACTTATCTCCTATCCTATGCCCTTTTCTCCCCAATAACATTCGAATTCGATCATAATTTTGAGAAAGCCATTTGGATCAGCATAGTTGAAAGGTCCAATGACAATGAGGAAAGGCTGTAAGCTATGCAATTGCCTGTTGTCTATTAATAATGCTTGTTATTCGTAAATATGCGGAGTTGGTGGGAATTTATTGCAGGGGGGAGGGGGTTGTTCCCACAAGGAAATTTTTTGGAATTCATATACGGAATTCTTAATATTTGCCTTACTTTTTCTTTGGCTGCTCAATTTTGGATATAGATAGAATGTTCCGGATGAAATTTCCGTGGGAAAATTTTTGCTTGGAGGAAATCGTCAGGGGTATTTTTTGTTTGGGGGGAGGGGTATTTTTGGCGTGACGAATTTTACATGGGGGAATTCTCCTCGGGAAATTTTTTCACAGTGGGGAGATTTGAAGAACAATCGGTCAACGAGGAGGGAATTGTCCGAGGTGAGTTCTACGTGGTAGGAATTTCCCACGGAGGAATTGTCGCCGGGAGTGATTTTCAGGGGATATTTTGTACAGAGGGAGGAGGCGAATTTCTCGGCATGATTTTAAAAACGATCAGAAATTAAATAAAAGAAGAAGTTTTTTCAACTGAAAGTAATGGACAGCATTGAAACTTAAAATGAACAGAAATTTTGAGTATATTAGGGGGCTTCCCCTCCTCAATTCCTCGCTCTTTGCACTTAAGTTTGACTTTTTGGCTCAATTCTTTAAGAACCTCTCTTGAAACACAAGGATCGTTTAATTGTGATTAAAAGCTTTTCTATAGCACCAAAACATTAGCATTGCGAATGAGTGATTAAGGAGGGGCTAAACCCCTTTATATACGGAATAATTTCTGTTTGTTTAAGTTTTAATATTTCTCCTTAGTTTCAATTGGAAACACTGTTTCCTTTTTATTTAATCAGTCCTAAGGCACCAAGTTTTAAATTATTTTTGGAAAAATTAAGCTTAATAAAGTTGGTTGTTTTCAATCATCCCGTGTACAAAAGCCGTGAAATATAGGCTCACCTTTATGAATCAATATATAGAAAACAATAAGGAGCTCAAGGGGTTAACTGAAATTTATAATGCTTCTTCAAACAGGAAGAGGAACATTCTGTACTCGGTGAACAAACATTTCTTGAGGCACGGAAAAAGGTTTCTGTAATTTCAATCTAGATTTTACGAATTTTTTTAGTAATTGTAGTCTTATCAGTTTCTCCTCTAAGATAGTCGTTGGTTTCAATTGCAAATTGATTTGTTTTACTTATTGTCCTTTAATTTTATAGGGACTCTTGGTTATTTCAAGACGCTCGGATATCTGTTGTGACAAAATATGCGAAACTTTGTTAGTTCTAGTGGAGATGATAGTTGACCTAGGACTTTTGAGGGACACTGTTGAATTAACCGAACTAGCAGAAAAACTTCCCAATTTCAATAACTCGCAAAAACCTATCAAAGATGATCATAAAGAGAAATGGATAATGACGCTAGAGGTTATTTTAAGGTTTGTATTTTATTTTTTTATTTTTTTCTAAACATATGTTCTCAGAACGATTTTATTAGAACCAAAGTTGAGCTAACGGTAATTTTGATCTTCATTCCAGTTAAGTCCATTTGCTTTAGATACCTAGTACTTAAAATCAGATCTATTCAAAACTGAATTTCATCGAATAACTACAGATGAGCCAACCAGATTAGTCTGAAAAAAGATAATTCTGGAAATTTTTTATTGTTTTCCTAATTATACATGCTGTTTAAGTAATCTTAGCCAATACTTTCTCAACATAAAAAATAGGTATGTATATATACATCACACATATATATACAGACGACATATATATATATATATCTAAATATATAAAAACTAGCTGTTTGGGTGGCGCTTCGCGCCACCCCAACACCTAGTTGGTGGGGCGCTTCGCGCCCCCCCAAGCCCCCCCCGCGCGCGTAAGTTGTTACGCGCCATATTAGTTATGCGCCATTGTAGTTGTGTCCCTGTGTCCCACCTGTGAATATAGATAGATTTATATATGTGTTTCAAACTACGTAAAAATTGCGAATAAACAACATTCTTGGCTTTCCCATTGTTTGTGCATATGCAAAGCCGTATGTACTAATAATGACGTCATATGCAAACGCTCTTTTTACAAACAAACAAACATGCATCCACACAACTCGTTTTTATATAGATAGATAGATAGATAGATACAATACAAATTAACTGCGTAAAACTTGCGAGTATACAACATTCTTCGCTGTCCAATTGTTGCTGCATATAAATACATTGTCAGGTTTACCGACCCTCGAACATGCAACGTACAATTGTCCATGGGAAAAATAATCAGTATTAAGATCTATACCACATTTTTCAAATGATTGACCTTGAGCTTTGTTAATGGTGATTGCAAATACTAATCGAATTGGGAATTGCAATCTTTTAAATTGAAAAAGAAGATCCGTTGGAATCATGGGAATGCGAGGAATAAGAACAGCCTCACCCTCATAAGGCCCTGTCAAGATTGTGGCCTCTATTAGGTTTTCCATAGTTTTTTTTTACGGCATGTCGCGTGCCATTGCAAAGCTTTGGTGGGTTGATATTTCTTAAAAGTATTATTGGTACGCCTATTTTTAGTTGTAGCACGTGTGGTGGAAACCCTGAAGGATCTATGGAATTTAAAAATTCAGATGGATAATTAACCGCTTCATTTGGTTCCAAAACTGTGTCGACTGACTTGTAAAGGACTGCTTGGTCTCGAATCTTGCTCAAAACAATATTGTTGATTTCGTGGACGTCTATATTTTTGGGTGCGAGAATCGCTCTTTCACTTAGCCATTTATTATTTTTATAATTTTTTAGAATATTCGGAAATACTTTTTCAATCAATTCATTTTTGGACGTCACTAAATTACAGAAATCAGCAGGTAGTTGTATACGTCCTGAAATTGAGTCTACTGTTTGACCAGAGTCATCGTTTTGCAATCGGACACGCATATTTGTAGTTAATTTTAATATTTTTACGTGTGCCCATAAATTAGAATTTTTTAGGCAAGCATTCATTTCGTCTGCAGGAGTTAAACTACGTAAAAATTGCGAATATACAACATTCTTGGCTTTCCCATTGTCTCTGCATATACAAAGCCGTATGTACTAATAATGACATCATATGCAAACGCTCTTTTTACAAACAAACAAACATGCATACACACAACTCGTTTTTATATAGATAGATAGATAGATAGATACAATACAAATTAACTGCGTAAAACTTGCGAATATACAACATTCTTCGCTGTCCAATTGTCGCTGCATATAAATAGATTGTCAGGTTTACCGACCCTCGAACATGCAACGTACAATTGTCCATGGGAAAAACAATCAGTATTAAGATCTATACCACATTTTTCTAATGGTTGACCTTGAGCTTTGTTAATGGTGATTGCAAATGCTAATTGAATTAGGAATTGCAATCTTTTAAATTGAAAAGGCAGATCCGTTGGAGTCATGGGAATGCGAGGAATAAGAACAGCCTCACCCTCAAAAGGCCCTGTCAAGATTGTGGCCTCTATTAGGTTTTCCATTGTTTTTTTTTACGGCAAGTCGAGTGCCATTGCAAAGCTTTGGTGGGTTTATATTTCTTAAAAGTATTATTGGTACGCCTATTTTTAGTTGTAGCACGTGTGGTGGAAACCCTGAAAGATCTATGGAATTTAAAAATTCAGATGGATAATTAACCGCTTCATTTGGTTCCAAAACTGTGTCGACTGACTTGTAAAGGACTGCCTGGTCTCAAATCTTGGTCAAAACAATATTGTTGATTTCGTGGACGTCTATATTTTTGGGTGCGAGAATTGCTCTTTCACTTAGCCATTTATTATTTTTATAATTTCTTAGAATGTTCGGAAATACTTTTTCAATCAATTCATTTTTGGACGTCACTAAATTACAGAAATCAGCAGGTAGTTGTATACGTCCTGAAATTGAGTCTACTGGGAGCTTTCCGTTTCCAATTGCCAGCAATTGATCTGAAAATGTTTGACCATAGTCATCGTTTTGCAATCGGACACGCATATTTGTAGTTAATTTTAATATTTTTACGTGTGCCCATAAATTAGAATTTTTCAGGCAAGCATTCATTCGTCTTCAATGGCTCTGGTGGTGCAGCCAATAGAGGAAGTTTAACTTTTCCTGAGGCGCAGCACATTCCCATTGTTTCACCATTGAATTTCAAGGCCTTGCAATAGGGACAAATTTTAGACATTGTCCCGATTTGAACACATCTACTCAAGCTATAATCATCGACTGGGTTGTACCTGAATGCCAGGCGATAACTTTCAGGTTGCTCTGATTCCTCGGCACGCTTTCTTTTCTTACTTTCTCTATCAGCAGCAAGCCTGATTTCTTGCTGTTCTTGTGATTCCTCGACACGCTTTCTTTTCTTACTTTCTCTATCAGCAGCAAGCCTGATTTCTTGCTGTTCTTGTAATTCCTCGGCACGCCTTCTTTTTTCACTTTCTCTTTTAGCAGCAAGTCTGCTTCCGCGTTGCTCTGGTAGTTCCTCGGCACACTTTCTGTTCTTTTTTCTCTATCAGCCTCAAGCCTGTTTCCTTGCCGTTCTTTTGATTCCTCGGCACGCTTTCTATTCTTTCTTTCTCTATCAGCCTCAAGCCTGTTTCCTTGCTGTTCTTTTGATTCCTCGGCACGCTTTCTGTTCTTTCTTTCTCTATCAGCCTCAAGCCTGTTTCCTTGCTGTTCTTTTGATTCCTCGGCACGCTTTCTTTTCTGACTTTCTCTATCAGCAGCAAGTTTTTTGGCATAGACTCTTTGAGCATCTTCATCGGCTTTTGCCATGGTAAGTTCATCAGTCATTGTAAACTTAAACATTAATAGATTTCTACGTGAACATATGTCTTAAATATCTTGAATGACGTCACCGTCAAAGCAAAAATGACGACAACTAATTTCATGACGTCAGTCAACACAGAAACATGACGTCACCTGATGCACAGACAGACACACAGACAGACAACATAAATTAGAATTTTTCAGGCAAGCATTCATTCGTCTTCAATGGCTCTGGTGGTGCAGCCAATAGAGGAAGTTTAACTTTTCCTGAGGCGCAACACATTCCCATTGTTTCACCATTGAATTTCAAGGCCTTGCAATAGGGACAAATTTTAGACATTGTCCCGATTTGAACACATCTACTCAAGCTATAATCATCGACTGGGTTGTACCTGAATGCCAGGCGATAACTTTCAGGTTGCTCTGATTCCTCGGCACGCTTTCTTTTCTTACTTTCTCTATCAGCAGCAAGCCTGATTTCTTGCTGTACTTGTGATTCCTCAGCACGCTTTCTTTTCTTACTTTCTCTATCTGCAGCAAGCCTGATTTCTTGCTGTTCTTGTAATTCCTCGGCACGCCTTCTTTTTTCACTTTCTCTTTTAGCAGCAAGTCTGCTTCCGCGTTGCTCTGGTAGTTCCTCGGCACGCTTTCTGTTCTTTTTTTCTCTATCAGCCTCAAGCCTGTTTCCTTGTCGTTCTTTTGATTCCTCGGCACGCTTTCTGTTCTTTCTTTCTCTATCAGCCTCAAGCCTGTTTCCTTGCTGTTCTTTTGATTCCTCGGCACGCTTTCTGTTTTTTCTTTCTCTATCAGCCTCAAGCCTGTTTCCTTGCTGTTCTTTTGATTCCTCGGCACGCTTTCTTTTCTGACTTTCTCTATCAGCAGCAAGTTTTTTGGCATAGACTCTTTGAGCATCTTCATCGGCTTTTGCCATGGTAAGTTCATCAGTCATTGTAAACTTAAACATTAATAGATTTCTACGTGAACATATGTCTTAAATATCTTGAATGACGTCACCGTCAAAGCAAAAATGACGATAACTAATTTCATGACGTCAGTCAGCACAGAAACATGACGTCACCTGATCTACAGACAGACACACAGACAGACAACTTATTTTTATATATATATATACTAGCTGTTGGGGTGGCGCTTCGCGCCACCCCAACACCTAGTTGGTGGGGCGCTTCGCACCCCCCAGGCCCCCCCGCGAGCGTAAGTCGTTACGCGCCATATTAGTTACGCGCCATTGTAGTTGTGTCCCTGTGTCCCACCTGTGAATAGAAATAGATATAAATATATGTTTTTAACTACGTAAAACATGGGAATATACAACATTCTTCGCTGTCCCATTGTCTGTGCATCTAAATAGATCGTCAGGTTTACTGACTCTTGAACATGCAACATATAATTGTCCATGGGAAAAACAATCCGTATTCAGATCTGTACTTCATTATTCTAATGTTGTGTCCCTGTGTCCCGGTCGTTATTTATATTCCCTGTGTCCCGGTCGTCATTTGTGTCCCGGTGTCCCAGTTTGTAATTTCTCTTTGAGTGTCCCGGTCGTCATTTATATTCCCTGTGTCCCGGTGTCCCGGTCGTCATTTGTGTCCCGGTGTCCCGGTCTGTAATTTCTATTCGAACAATCCCTGTGTCCCGGTCGTCATTTATATATCCCGCCTGTGCCCCCGGCGTCCCCGTTGTAGTTATGTCCCTGTGTCCCGGTCGTCATTTATATTCCATCTGTCTCGGTCGTCATTTGTGTCCCGGTCTGTAATTTCTCTTTGAGTGTTTTTTCTTTTTAGTTTTTTTTTAGTTTTTTACCTTTTTTCTTTTTTCAGTTTTCTTTTTCTTCTTTATTTTTCAGCGTCACTATGAAGTACATATCGACGAACCTTTGTTTTTTTAACTTAAATCTGGTAGGCATTGATGACCTTATCCAAGTCAAAATCCCAAACCCAATCATCATCGCTATCATTTTCAGTTTTGATATGTTTTGACTCTCGCTGTCCATGTGGATTTTCATCTAACTGCGCGGTTTTGCGTTCAAATACCGTTAATGACGTCACCATCAAAGCAAAAATGACGACAACTAATTTCATGACGTCAGTCAACACAGAAACATGACGTCACCTGATCCACAGACAGACAGACAACTTATTTATATATATATATATATATAGAAGATAGATATAGATAAGTTGTTTGTCTGTGTGTCTGTCTGTCTGTCAGGTGACGTTATGTTTCTGTGTTGACCGACGTCATCAAGTTAGTTGTCGTCATTTTTGCTACGACGGTGACGTCATTCAAGATATTTAAGACATATGTTCACGTAGAAATCTATTAATATTTAAGTTTAAAATGACTGATGAACTTACAATGGCAAAAGCCGATGAAGATGCTCAAAGAGTCTATGCCAAAAAACTTGCTGCTGATAGAGAAAGTCAGAAAAGAAAGCGTGCCGAGGAATCAAAAGAACAGCAAGGAAACAGGCTTGAGGCTGATAGAGAAAGAAAGAACAGAAAGCGTGCCGAGGAATCAAAAGAACAGCAAGGAAACAGGCTTGAGGCTGATAGAGAAAGAAAGAACAGAAAGCGTGCCGAGGAATCAAAAGAACAGCAAGGAAACAGGCTTGAGGCTGATAGAGAAAGAAAGAACAGAAAGCGTGCCGAGGAACTACCAGAGCAACGCGGAAGCAGACTTGCTGCTAAAAGAGAAAGTGAAAAAAGAAGGCGTGCCGAGGAATTACAAGAACAGCAAGAAATCAGGCTTGCTGCTGATAGAGAAAGTAAGAAAAGAAAGCGTGCCGAGGAATCACAAGAACAGCAAGAAATCAGGCTTGCTGCTGATAGAGAAAGTAAGAAAAGAAAGCGTGCCGAGGAATCAGAGCAACCTGAAAGTTATCGCCTGGCATTCAGGTACAACCCAGTCGATGATTATAGCTTGAGTAGATGTGTTCAAATCGGGACAATGTCTAAAATTTGTCCCTATTGCAAGGCCTTGAAATTCAATGGTGAAACAATGGGAATGTGTTGCGCCTCAGGAAAAGTTAAACTTCCTCTATTGGCTGCACCACCAAAGCCATTGAAGACTTTCCTTACTGGAACTACGTCAGAATCTAAGCGTTTTTTGTCACAAATCAGAAAATATAACTCATGTTTCCAAATGACGTCGTTTGGAGCCCAAATCGAAAATCCAGATCAATTTATGTCTACTTTCAAAGTAAAAGGGCAAATTTATCGTAGAGCAGGGTCCCTTCTACCATTCTCAGGCGAGAATCATAAATTTTTACAATTGTACTTCATCAGTGATAGAAATTCTGAATTGAATGCACGTTGCGAAATTTCTCCCAACGTTGAAAGGACAATCGTTTCCCAATTGCAACATCTTTTCCACGAAAATAATAATTTAGTGCGTCTGTTCAAAACAGCCATCGATTTGATGCCTACTGATACGCATAAAATTGTTATTTCCGCTGACAAAACGCCTCCTGGCCAACATGTGCGTAGATACAATGCTCCAACTATCGACGAAGTGGCAATCGTTATGGTCGGTGATCAGTTTTTACCTCGAGATATTATTCTTCATAAGCGAAACGCTCAGTTGTTAAGAATTGCTGAAACTCATCGATGCTACGATGCCCTACAATATCCTATCATTTTTTGGGATGGAGCCAACGGCTATCACTTTAATATTAAATTGATGAATCCAGCCACTAACAAAGAAATGAATAAGAAATGCAGTGCAATGCATTATTATTCCTATAGACTAATGATTCGGCAGGATGAAGAAAATTATATTTTAAAATGCCGTGAATTGTTTCACCAATTTGTCGTTGATATGTATGCTAAAATTGAATCAGAACGTTTGCTATATATCCGCCTGAATCAGACCAAGCTCCGCTCTGAACAATACATTCATTTGCGAGATGCAGTTATAAATGACGGTAATACCACAAACGTTGGAAGATTAACAATTTTACCTTCGTCATATGCTGGCAGTCCCCGTCATATGCATGAATATGCTCAAGATGCTATTGCGTATGTTCGTCTCTATGGTCGTCCAGATTTATTTATTACATTTACATGTAATCAATCTTGGGACGAGATACTGCAGCTTTTACTTCAAGGACAATCGGCGGTTCATAGGCATGACATTACGGCCCGTGTCTTCCGGCAAAAGTTGAAATCACTGATAAACTACATAGTAAAACTTGAAGTGTTTGGGTCAGTGCGATGCTGGATGTACTCAGTGGAATGGCAAAAACGAGGTTTGCCACACGCACATATACTAATCTGGCTACATAAAAAAATTACTTCGAACGAAATTGATGATGTGATTTCCGCTGAAATACCTGATAAAAATGTCGATAAGGGGTTACATGATATTATTGTAAAAAATATGATACATGGACCTTGCGGTGCACTGAACGAAAATTCACCATGCATGGCCAAAGGAAGGTGCACAAAGCAATATCCTCGACTTTTAGTATCAAACACAATTACTGGCAATGATGGTTACCCACAATATAGAAGAAGATCTACTGAAGATGGTGGTAAAACAGCAATAATAAAGAAGCGTAACGGTACCACCATCGAAGTAGATAACCAGTGGGTTGTTCCATATTCCCCATTATTATCAAAAACATTTAATGCACACATAAACGTTGAATACTGTAACTCCGTAAAGGCAATCAAATACATATGTAAATACGTCAACAAAGGCAGTGACATGGCAGTTTTTGGCTTGCAGCCCGAAATCAAAGATTTCGACGAAATCGTACAATATCAGGCTGGAAGATACATAAGCAGTAATGAAGCTGTTTGGCGAATTCTTTCATTTCCGATACATGAACGTAGTCCAGCTGTTGTTCACTTAGCGGTACATTTACAGAATGGTCAACGTGTTTATTTCACGGAAACCAACGTGCAACAAAGAGTATTGAATCCACCGGATACAACATTAACAGCTTTTTTTTCGCTTTGCAAAAATGATTCTTTTGCAAAAAAACTGCTGTATACTGAAGTGCCTTCGTATTATACGTGGAATACTAAAAATAAAGTATTTGAACGTCGAAAACAGGGTAAGTCAGTCGACGGCCAACCTACCATCTTCAAAGATACCACGATAGGAAGACTCTACACCGTTCACCCCAATCAACATGAATGCTTCTTTCTACGCCTGCTTTTGGTGAATGTACCCGGTCCGACATCCTTTGAGTATTTGAGAACTGTAAACGGTACTATACATGACACTTACCGTAGTGCATGCCAAGCTCTGAATTTATTGGAGAATGACCAACACTGGGATAACTGCATCAATGACGCGTGCGAAACGTCAACCCAAAGTCAAATTCGTGCATTGTTTGGCATCATTTTAACAACTTGCTCTCCATCAGCTCCTACAGAGTTATGGGAAAAATATAAGTCAAAAATGTCCGAAGATATACTCCATCGAAAACAGTTAGAGACGTCGGATATGACTTTTGATTTTACATCAGAAATTTATAACTACACTTTAGTTATTATAGAAGATTTGTGCGTACGTATGGCAAACAAACTTCTTCAGGATTTGGGAATGCCTTCACCTAACCGTATCGCTGCTGTTTCGACATGTGTAGAATTGGATCGTGAACAAAGTTACAGTACGAGTGATCTATTGTCGTATGTACAAAATAACATTTCCAAGTTAACGTCGGAACCAAAAGACATTTATGATACGATAATGCATTGTGTCGATAACAACGTTGGAGAAATTTTCTTTTTGGATGCGCCAGGAGGTACTGGTAAAACATTTGTGATAAAACTGATTCTGGCATCAATTCGATCAAAAAATGATATAGCGTTGGCAATTGCGTCGTCCGGAATAGCCGCAACATTGTTGCCTGGTGGAAGAACTGCTCATTCCGCTTTGAAATTGCCTCTGAATTTGCATTCTACAGAAACTCCCACGTGCAATATTTCCAAATCATCTGGGATGGGTAAAGTATTGCAGCAATGCAAACTTATTATTTGGGATGAGTGCACAATGGCACACAAAAAATCGCTCGAGGCTCTGGATCAATGCTTGAAAGATTTGAGAGGGAAGTCGAAACCCCTTTGGCAGCACATTAATATTGCTTGCGGGAGATTTCAGGCAAACATTACCTATAATACCTAGATCAACTCCTGCAGACGAAATGAATGCTTGCCTGAAAAATTCTAATTTATAGGCACACGTAAAAATATTAAAATTAACTACAAATATGCGTGTCCGATTGCAAAACGATGACTCTGGTCAAACATTTTCAGATCAATTGCTGGCAATTGGAAACGGAAAGCTCCCAGTAGACTCAATTTCAGGACGTATACAACTACCTGCTGATTTCTGTAATTTAGTGACGTCCAAAAATGAATTGATTGATAAAGTATTTCCGAATATTCTAAAAAATTATAAAAATAATAAATGGCTAAGTGAAAGAGCGATTCTCGCACCCAAAAATATAGACGTCCACGAAATCAACAATATTGTTTTGACCAAGATTCGAGACCAGGCAGTCCTTTACAAGTCAGTCGACACAGTTTTGGAACCAAATGAAACGGTTAATTATCCATCTGAATTTTTAAATTCCATAGATCTTTCAGGGTTTCCACCACACGTGCTAAAACTAAAAATAGGCGTACCAATAATATTTTTAAGAAATATAAACCCACCAAAGCTTTGCAATGGCACCCGACTTGCCGTAAAAAAAACAATGGAAAACCTAATAGAGGCCACAATCTTGACAGGGCCTTTTGAGGGTGAGGCTGTTCTTATTCCTCGCATTCCCATGATTCCAACGGATCGGCCTTTTCAATTTAAAAGATTGCAATTCCCAATTCGATTAGCATTTGCAATCACCATTAACAAAGCTCAAGGTCAATCATTAGAAAAATGTGGTATAGATCTTAATACTGATTGTTTTTCCCATGGACAATTGTACGTTGCATGTTCGAGGGTCGGTAAACCTGACAATCTATTTAGATGCAGCGACAATTGGACAGCGAAGAATGTTGTATATTCGCAAGTTTTACGCAGTTAATTTGTATTGCATCTATCTATCTATCTATTTATATAAAAACGAGTTGTGTGTATGCATGTTTGTTTGTTTGTAAAAAGAGCGTTTGCATATGACGTCATTATTAGTACATACGGCTTTGTATATGCACAGACAATGGGAAAGCCAAGAATGTTGTATATTCGCAATTTTTACGTAGTTTGAAACACATATATAAATCTATCTATATTCACAGGTGGGACACAGGGACACAACTACAATGGCGCGTAACGACTTACACGCGCTGGGGGGCTTGGGGGGGGGCGAAGCGCCCCACCAACTAGGTGTTGGGATGGCGCAAAGCGCCACCCCAACAGCTAGTATATGTGGTATAGATCTTAATACTGATTGTTTTTCCCATGGACAATTGTACGTTGCATGTTCGAGGGTCGGTAAACCTGACAATCTATTTAGATGCAGCGACAATTGGACAGCGAAGAATTTTGTATATTCGCAAGTTTTACGCAGTTCATTTGTATTGCATCTATCTATCTATCTATCTATATAAAAACGAGTTGTGTGTATGCATGTTTGTTTGTTTGTAAAAAGAGCGTTTGCATATGACGTCATTATTAGTACATACGGCTTTGTATATGCACAGACAATGGGAAAGCCAAGAATGTTGTATATTCGCAATTTTTACGTAGTTTGAAACACATATATAAATCTATCTATATTCACAGGTGGGACACAGGGACACAACTACAATGGCGAGTAACTAATATGGCGCGTAACGACTTACGCGCGCGGGGGGGCTTGGGGGGGCGCGAAGCGCCCCACCAACTAGGTGTTGGGGTGGCGCAAAGCGCCACCCCAACAGCTAGTATATATATATATATATATATATATATATATATATATATATATATATATATATATATTTCACACATATATATACAGACGACATATATATATATATATATATATATATATATATATATATATATATATATATATATATTCTAGCTGTTGGGGTGGCGCTTCGCGCCACCCCAACACCTAGTTGGTGGGGGCGCCTCGCGCCCCCCCCAAGCCCCCCCGCGCGCGTAAGTCGTTACGCGCCATATTATGTTCCTTGTGTCCCGGTGTCCCGGTCGTCATTTATATCCCCCTGTGCCCCCCGGCGTCCCCATTGTAGTTGTGTCCCTGTGTCCCGGTCGTCATTTATATTCCCTGTGTCCCGGTCGTCATTTGTATCCCGGTGTCCCGGTCTGTATATAGCCTACATTCGTTTTTTAGTTTTGTTTTTCTCCTTTATTTTTTTCCTTTTTTCTTTTTTTTCTTTTTTAGTTTATCTAGATTTTTAGATTTTTTAGTTTTTTTATTAGTTTTTAGTTTTTTTGTAGTTTTTACCATTTTTTTAGTTTTTTTAGTTTTTTTTTTTACTTATGTCCTGGTCGTCATTTATACTCCCTGTGTCCCGGTCGTCATTTGTGTCTCGGTGCTTTGTTGATTGCTAATTTATATTATATTTATATTTATATTTTTTATATTTATTAATATTTTTTTAGTTTTCTTTTTCTCTTATTTTTCAGTTTTTTCCTTTTTTTTAGTTTTTTCTTTTTTAGTTTTTATTTTTTTTTTGTTTTTTACCTTTTTTTAGTTTTTTTAGTTTTTTTAGTTTTTTAGCTTTTTTAGTTTTTTTATTAGTTTTTAGTTGTTTTTTTTAGTTTTTGCCTTTTTTTAGTTTTTTCAGTTTTTTTTAGTTTTTAGTTTTTTACCTTTTTTTAGTTTTTTTTAGTTTTTTAGCTTTTTTAGTTTTTTTTCTTTTTATTTTTTTTTGTAGTTTTTACCTTTTTTAGTTTTTCTTCTTCTTTTGTATTAGTGTGAAATAATTCAGACGTCATATGCGGACAAACACGACGTCACTCGACAGACAGACAGTTTTTTTAGTTTTCTTAGTTTTTTTTTTTTTACTTATGTCCTGGTCGTCATTTATACTCCCTGTGTCCCGGTCGTCATTTGTGTCTCGGTGCTTTGTTGATTGCTAATTTATATTATATTTATATTTATATTTTTTATATTTATTAATATTTTTTTAGTTTTCTTTTTCTCTTATTTTTCAGTTTTTTCCTTTTTTTTAGTTTTTTCTTTTTTAGTTTTTAGTTTTTTTTTTGTTTTTTCCCTTTTTTTTAGTTTTTTTAGTTTTTTAGCTTTTTTAGTTTTTTTATTAGTTTTTAGTTTTTTTTTTTTAGTTTTTGCCTTTTTTTAGTTTTTTCAGTTTTTTTTAGTTTTTAGTTTTTTACCTTTTTTTAGTTTTTTTTAGTTTTTTAGCTTTTTTAGTTTTTTTTCTTTTTAGTTTTTTTTGTAGTTTTTACCTTTTTTAGTTTTTTTTCTTCTTTTGTATTAGTGTGAAATAATTCAGACGTCATATGCGGACAAACACGACGTCACTCGACAGACAGACAGACAGACATAACCCACAAACAACTTATTTTTATATATATTTATTCATATTTTTTTAGTTTTCTTTTTCTCTTTTATTTTTCAGTTTTTTCCTTTTTTTAGTTTTTTTTTCTTTTTTAGTTTTTAGTTTTTTTTAGTTTTTTACCTTTTTTTAGTTTTTTTTAGTTTTTTTAGTTTTTTAGCTTTTTTAGTTTTTTTATTAGTTTTTATTTTTTTTGTAGTTTTTGCCTTTCTTTATTTTTTTCAGTTTTTTTTTAGTTATTAGATTTTTACCTTTTTTTAGTTTTTTTTAGTTTTTTAGCTTTTTTAGTTTTTTTTTCTTTTTAGTTTTTTTTGTAGTTTTTACCTTTTTTAGTTTTTTTCTTCTTTTGTATTAGTGTGAAATAATTCAGACGTCATATGCGGACAAACATGACGTCACCTGATCCACAGATCCACAGATCCACACACAGACAACTTATTTTTATATATATAGATATATATATATATATGTGTGTGTGTGTGTGTGTGTCGTCTGTATAATCATTGTTAAGTAAATGTAAGTAAGATTGCGGTCCTTTTTATGTATACACTAGCAGGAAATAGTGTAAATATAGTTACATGGAAATGAAATGAAATGAAAATATAGTTACATGGAAATGAAATGTGTAATTTGAAGTAATGGGAGGGGACTAACCTCTAAATCTCTTGTGTACCTGCTTCTGTCATCTATGATTCTAGTTTATATTTCTGACCTCAAAGTAGTCTCTAGTGAAACCATTAGGGGCTTAAATTACCGTAACATATTTATTGAAAAATACTGCTACTACTAACACTGACAACGTCCTGTAGCACCAACCTGTCTGAGGCCGACACAGCTTTGCACGCTTCTCTTCCATCCCAATCTATTAAAAGTCTTCCTCTTTACGCCCTCTCGAGAAGTTCCTATTTCCCTTGAATGTCTACTTACGACATCCCCCCACCCCATTCAGGGAGCCCTGCTTTTCGTTTGGTCCTAAACGGTTGCCTAATAAAGAGGATCTTGGGTATTCTGTCATCCTTCATTCGCAGAATGTGTCCTAGTTATATCAACCTTTCTCTCATTTTCCCTAGAAATCGGGATTGGCCTGTATTTTTGTGCTGCTTACTGTTAGGATTTTGAAATTCTATTCCTCATTTTAAACAAAATTTGCTTAAGGAATTTGACATTTATATTGAAATGAATAGAATGGTATAATCATTGCAAATTTACTGTTTTTGGACCCTGGAGAAAATGCTCGTTCTTGGGAGTTGTAAAAGTTTTATTTCAGATTCTAAAAAATACTTCCGAAGCAGGGCCAGGGGTTCGTCCTATTTCTTAAGCACTTATAGATGAACTTCAGTTTGAATCGCTGCCTGCTAGCTTGCCAGCAGAAACTGAGCTCTCCGATCAAAAGCAGAAACATGGCTCTAGAAAGCGGAAACTTGGTGGAACAATTTCAGATAGTCCTCTCTGGCATAGACGATAAAACTCGAATTTCAGCTTTCATACCGTAGGCTCTGACCTAAAGACAATTGAAATTCTTCCTTTTTGGCTCCAGGCAAGAATTATGCACAGCTTTTGAAAGTGTTGTATCATATTCTTCAACCCGGGCAGATATCTACACCTTTTGCAAAACTGTGGAGGATAAACCCTGCCACTGTCTTCCAATAAACTGAGTCAGCTGCGTAAAAAAAAAATCAAAGTGTTGTTTCTGAATACAATTAAAGCAAAAGAGTTCTAAATTTTCTGCTAAGGTAATGCTAAACTTTTAATTAAACTGAAATCTTAAATCAAGAATTACCAGCGACATCTAAGCTTTTTCCCGTTTTCTTTAGTACTATTTTAGACCATTACTCCCTTTGTTATTACAATATTGTTAAATTTTATAGAACAAAATTTTGATAACTGGCCTCATTTGAAATTTTGATTCATTCAACGAATATTTGCTTTTATATCCAATTAGAAGCGTATTTTGGTTGACAGTTTGATCGAAGTTTTCTTGTTAAATTCTAAATAAAATTTGCTAGTGAAATATCCATTGCAATAAATACTTTTTGATTGTACAATTAGTTGGTATTTAAAAAATCAGGATTTTACGGAATGTGGAAAATTATTCCAGATTTTTAAAACAATTTTATTATCCAGTTTTATTTTTAAGAAAGAAGATTATGTGTAGATGTG
This sequence comes from Artemia franciscana, assembly GCF_032884065.1. Taxonomy (NCBI): domain Eukaryota; kingdom Metazoa; phylum Arthropoda; class Branchiopoda; order Anostraca; family Artemiidae; genus Artemia; species Artemia franciscana. The sequence goes on from NC_088876.1 coordinate 12,374,623, forward strand.
GTAGGCAGTATTAGGGCTTAAATGTAAGTAGGATTGTATGTAGGTTTACACTTATCATGGAAACATACTCTTTACTTAGACTTTTTACTTGGGCAAGTCTCTAATTAAGTAAGCTAATTATCTTAAATTATTGATACGTAATCATCTCTTCTTTATGAATGAGGTAAGCCGGGTCTGAACTACCACACTTTTATACCTTTATGGACTTGAATAATGAGAAAAAAATTGGAGTAACATATGTCCCCTAAAGTGCAATGGCTGATCCATCATTTCTGCCACGATTTAAAAACAGTGTTTAGAAACGTTTATTGGAGACTTTTCGTGTCTTTATTAATGGTTAGTGACAAAATATCTTTCTTATAAACCTTAAAGTTTGCGAGAAAATTGAACAAAAGGAAAGGGAAAGAAAGCAAATTGTGAGCAAAACGAAGAGCTTTTGCCTTAATCCAACTACAATCTGAACTAGTCGAGTTCTAACGAAATAGACAGGCTACTCGAACGATTAAATTCTCCTAACTGGATTTACAAATAAATGACTTATGAGAACCAAACCACGTCCTTATTTTCAGTTTATTGAAATGTAGAATGTAGGAAACTTTATGGTGTATTATTGTCAAGATCTGACGAGTAAATTACAATCCCTCTTCACACATTAGTATACACGGTAGAGGAACTCTGCCTTTCCAAATGGTGATGCAAGGAATCCATTTTCAAGAGAAATGAATTCTCTTCCCAATTCGCAATTCTCCTGCAATGTCAATATGATTGAACCATGCGCGTAGTATATATTCTTGGATTGTCTAAATTATCTAATTGAATTTATTCCTAGTTTAAACACGAATCACATTTCAGCTAACTTCTTTGAGAATATGGAAAAGATGTTCCCGAAACAAACGATGAACCAAAGTCGATACGTGGATTTCAACTAGGATAACCGACAGATGAACTGCAGGAAGTCTTCCTAGCAAACTTTATGAAAAAAAGTTATCTTTGAATAGCTTAAAAGAATACCAATTGCAGAGATCTACCAGTGCATTAATGGAAACTTTTAGGTAATCGAAACATAATTTTGTAGACCCGGGGAACACACTTTAGCAATTTCTATTCGAAACAGAAGCATGCTGAATATCCTCCCATATAAATTCTTTTTTTTTGGGTGACACAAAATGTGGTTGCTTTTCAGAATGTGTATTTATTTATCTTTTTCAGAATTTTATCAAATGCCGGGTGTCCATATGAATGTGATGAAACTCGTCAACAAAACTGTTGTGAGCACGTAAGACAGCATGCAACACATATTTTAACTCGACTACATAAACAAGAATCCACGACATTTGTCGAGGCCATGCAGCTGCTTTCATTAAAGAGACTAAATATGAACATATTAATGAAGTCGCTTCACTCATTCAGTGGCTTTTGCATGGAACAAGCATGTCTTTTGTCGCCACCCTGTAAGTCAAGTATTTATTTTAGTCACTCTACATTAGGCTCTCCAAGTAAAGTACTTAAATACCATACACTGCCAAAAACGACACATTTTTTTAAATCTGAATAAAGGCGAATTCCTCTGACTTCTACGCATTTAACATGCTGCAGGGATGGTTCCTTTTTTGTCATCTGTGTTTTAGCCTGTGTGTATTGTATCTCTTGTGAAAATTACGCTAATTACCACACTTTTTGCTTCAACCTGTCCAAAGGGTCAATGGCAAATCGATTCAACCTAACTCGGTAATAGCTATTTTCAAAGACTATACTGCATATTCATGATGTACAAAAGTAGTATAGTAATTGCAGATTCTACTGCACCTAGATCATCCCATCAATGTACATAATTTTTAGTCCATTTTACGTCATTTTAACATTAAATATCGCACATTTTGGACATTTTCCTCCCTACATTCCAAATGAAAACAGGTCCCTGGAAATCAAATTTGGTTTCATTTTTACACTTGTTCAGAATGTGAACATGGGTTCTAGGTCTCACCTAGCTCACCCATAATTTACCTCATTTTCAATTAAACTCACACCATTTTAAGTTATAAATTTAAATTTTTAATTTAATTTTCCTGGCTGAGTGGATTGGTGCGCTGGTTTCAGGATCCTTTGTTTTAGAGGGCTAGGGTTCGAATCCTAGTATACCCAATTATTTAGTTTGGGATGGGGGTCAATGGCGTGACTCTGTAAGCTCAGCCAGAGTCGACCCAGCTCTAATGGGTACCTGGAGAAATCTGGGGAACGTAAACAGGAAGGGTGTGCGTAAGCACAGGATGGTTGGCCCTCAACCCCCATTGCACTTCCTGGCTGAAGGGCCAAGAAACGAAGATCAACACCGCCGGTAGGGATTGTAAAGTCTAATGCTGTATTCTTAACCTTTTTATTTTAAATTAGAATTTCCGACATTTATGTAATTTCCCATCCTGAGCTATAAGTTCAAAACAGGTCTTGTGAAATAAGAATTTGATGAATTTGTGAAATAAGAGTTTAATTATATTCCATTTTTCCTATACTACTGATAAAATGTAATAATTTAATATGATTCAATATTTAGTGGATAGTTCGTTATCAGTATCTAAATAATTGTTATTGCGTTTCTCTTTTCTTTCTATAACCATTAAAATCATACCTGTATCTAATTTTTGAAATTTATTTTCAAGATCAGCTGCTTTTGAATCAAAACGCTTAGGTGCAAAAAGATCAACCTTTAAAATTAATAATGATAACCATTTTTTTTCGATATTTGGTTGTAACACATTTCATCGTTTAATTGTGTATTCCATTCCAATGTGTAAATCTTCTTTCCGAATGTTTCGATTATATTTATTTTCCATTTTCATTTTGCTTAAAAGTTTCTCCATTTATTAGTAAATAATTTTATTCAACAAATTTCCAAATCGAAAATAATTTACATATTAACAAATAATTTACTATCAATGACTTTCATGATTGCTTTTCTGTCTGAAAATATAACGCAGTAAATGTTGTATTGCTTAGCAGGTTTGATCTAATAAAAGCTTAATTTCTATATCAGCAGTTGATCCACTTCGATAAATATTCTATTCATGCTTTGAAACATCAAAACAAAATAAAGTATATACTGTTTTAAAATCATTGTAACTTATAATTGTTCCACTTTCAAAATTTTTATATTTATATCCTAATTTTAAAAATCGCTGGTAAGCGTTATAATAATCTTCATTTGCACCACTGAAATCACATTTAAAATCTTCTTGTGGATATTTATATCCATTTACTCTCACTTCAATTTTATTTGTGTTCATATGGTCAAACACCATATTGTTTTGCGTATAACTGTTATCTTTTTCAGATTTCTGTAACATAAAACAACTTTAGTTGTATTAAAGCGTTTACTGACTACTCTTCATGTTAATTCTTTATCCATTTCATCATCACTTTTATAGATATTATATGCTTCCCATATTAATTCAAATGAGCTGCCAATTCCTAATCCAGACTTTAATTGTTCCGCCTTTTTCGTTAATCCAGCTTCTAATTGAGTTGCTATGGGTAAACTGGGATGTAATACTGTAAAATCCATGATTACAACTACTTTACATGTTACAACTACTTTAAAATTGTGGGCTCCAGATTTTATAATCACATTGGAAAAATCGTTTCTTTTTAACACAATTTGATGTATAACGCTTCTAAAAACACTATTAATATCTTGAAAAATCCCAATAATCGTGGTGATGGTAAATACATACTAACCACGTGACTTTCTTTTGTTTTATTCAATCTTAAATAAACCACTACTGAAAGAGTTATTTCGTTTTGTCTGAATTGTTCCACCATCTGCTGCAACAAGTTTAAAAGTGCTTTCAAGCTCATTTTCTGGTTTAAAGGAATGAACGGGTTGGGTTTTATCTTCATACCAAAACATGTTAGTAGTTGCGCTTCGACTATGGCCATCTGAAAATTCTAATAAATTTTTAATAGTAGTCGTTAAGTTTATTGTTCAATTCGCTTCATCATTATTTTGCATGTTTGTTCCATCCAATCATGTTATTTTCACTTTTGCATAAAGGTAACTATCCCTTGAAAGAACCGAATATTCCACATCCTTTAAAATGAAATTATAATTTAATTGTTGAGATACATTCACACTGTTTTCTCTAATTTCTGTATAATCATTTTTGACTGTAGAACATTCAATAATGGGCTCTTTAAATATTTCCCAATAAGGAGCTACAACTTGATTCACTGCCATTTATATACTGAAAAAATTATTAAATAAACTTTGAAAGATTTTCAAACACTGGAGGCGGATCTTTGACTGTTACTGAGGGTGTCAACAGGAGCACCACCGGGGATGTAGTTTAAGCCCCTTCCTTAAAATCATTACATCCAATAAGCCTTTCCTCTGTTCATCAAGATGTTTGTTGAAATATCCCTTGTTATTTGAAACTATATCTTTTAGAGATCTCACATCATTTAACTCTCTTTGACTAAAATCTATCCAATCTTTTTCAGATACAGTCGCTCTATTTTTAAAGAATTCTAGTCGAGGTTTAATCATATTGTTAAGCATGAAACGAGCTTCATCTTATATATTTTTATGGACGTCTTAAATAATTAAGAATTGCTGATATATTTAAAGAAATTACCAATCCCGCTATCGTACTGTCTTGTATATAATAAGCGTTTCTGATTGATCAACATTTATTATAGATAAATTTTACTAAATAATTTCATGAAACTTTTTGCTAGTCTCATCACATAATATTTCTTCCAATGTTTCTACCAATAAAAGATATATGATTTTTAAAACTAAGACATTCATCAACAATAATACTAAGATATCTGATATTATTGGTAGTGGTACGCTTGACTATATAATTATCTATTTGTATATCAGTGATCCCAGGGTAATAATTAGAAGACCTACCATACATTAGAAACCCTGATTTATAATGATTTGCCAAAAGTTTATTTACTCTCATCCACTTATGTATGCCTAGTATTCCCTTTTTCATTATTTTTATTAAATGAGCTGAAGTCTTTGCTGCCACAGTAGAATGGTATCATCAGCAAAGCTGGGAAGGATGACCTTAGAATTAGTATATAAACATAGAGAATTATTTATCAAACTAATTACAGGACAGCTCAAGTCATTTATATTTATACAAGAAATAAAGGGGGGCCTAAAACAGAACCCTGGTGCACACCAAATTCAAATACTCTTTCACTCGACTTAGCTCCAGACATTTCTACATACCACTAAGACATGTGTCCTACCACTCAAAAAGGATTCAACTAGCTTCAATGCCTTTCCTCTTATTCCACAATTTTCTAGCTTCCACAATAAAATTACATGGTCAACAGTGTCGGATGCTTTCACAATATCTAATTAAATAGACGCCACTTTAAAACTCTGGTCGAAATTAAAACTGCCTTCTCCGTAGACATCCCTTTACGAAAACTAAATTGATTAGGATTAAAAAACTATCCATTTTCCAAAAACTCAGATACTCTAATGTAGATAAGTTTCTCTAATAACTTCGCTATAGCAGATGGGAGGAATATCGGCCTATAATTATTTACATTCTTATTCTCTCCTCCTTTAAAGAAAAGAATTACCCTAGACCCTCTCAGGCACTCAGGATATAAGCCGTCCTGGCCAAGTGGTTGGCGTGTTGGTTTGAGAATTCTTTGTCTAAGGCACGGGTCGGATCCCTGGCATAGCCAGTTATTTGGTATGGAACGGGGGTCAGTGGCGCGACTCTGTAAGCTCAGCCAAAGTCGACCCAGCTTTAAATGGGTACCTGAAGAAATCTGGGGAAGGTAAGCAGGAAGGGTGTGCGAAAGCACAGGATGGCTGTCCCCCAGCCCCCATTGCACTTCCTGGCTGAAGGGCCACGAAACTGAGATCAGAAACGCCAGTTTGGGCCTTAAGGGTCTAAGGCCATCATACCTACTACTTACTTACTTACTCAGGATATAAACCATTTTTATAACTTTCCTTAATCAGGTACAAAATTTGATGCGATAAGGCAGGAAAATTGCCATAAATACCTTCATTGACATTAAATCAGACCCGCAATACTATTTCGTTTCATTTTTTACGACATCGTTCAATTCTTTTTTAATAACCGGTCGTAGATACATTGATACATCACTACTTTCAGGCAAAAATTGGATAAAAGAGCCATCATTCAGATGTTGTGCAACTGACGATGCTTATCATCCTATACTAGAAAAATGATCACATATTCGCTTAGCTGTTTGAGGGATATTCTGATAATCATTGAAAAATAAAAAATATTATCGTGATTAATGGGATTAATCGCAGATTTTATCACTTTTCAAGTCTTGCTAGGGTTACCTTCTGCTTTTCAAAACAATTTCTCAGAAAATCTACCTTAGATTTACAGAGCAAACTATTCAACTTATTACTATATGCTTTATAAATATTTATATCACTAACATCATTACTTAATACTGACTTTTTACATAATTCTCCTCTCTTTGCTAAGAAACCAGAATACTTTCCGTAATTCATCTTCTGCAGTGTATCATAATTACTCTTTTTCTTTTTAATTTGACTGCACTCGACTATCGTATTCTTAGTTACTGAATACCAACTTGTACACTTATCATTTCCATTCATGTCATTATGATCTAAATAGTCAAGATTTGTATCTCCTAGCTTAGTTATTAACTTCTATACATTAATGCCTCAAAAAATAAATAAATAAAGTACAACGGTACCGATATGGGCTAGCCGGTGATAGACTAGCTTTATCTCAAAACACCATGCCCAAGTTATCACTGATTGTTGAGCAGCTATTTTTTTCGCTGTGGAAATGATGAGCCTCTCCTTTCATCTCGATTAGGCCTGGGCCCCGAGTAGGTTTTGTGATTCCGTTCTCAATAATAATGATAAAAGTGTGGCTAGCTACCCAAACAATCTATTTGTAGTATAATTACTTATACGAGCGGCACACTATCATGTGATCAATAACACCTCAGATCTTCCTAATGAAATTGAAAATTTTAAAGTCAAAAACAAAAAAAAAAAAACAAGATAATATTAATAAGTAAACTTATTGACTGAATCACTCTCCTTAAAGTCACAATTATCTGTAAAGAGAAATTTTCGGTTCCAGAGAAAAATTCTGGTCATTCTCCATCTGAAAGATTGACCGTGTAAATGCATCCAAGACATTGGAAGGTCCCATACTAATTGCCATGGAATAAATGACTCTAGTGTCGGGAATGGTCCTGAATAATAGACAAGCACTTTGACAATTTCCCTCACCATAGTAATAAAAGCAACTCCTCTTATGTCTCTTATGTGAGCTGTGACTAAAGGAGCGCCACTAACCTATTGCAGTATTTGGCAAGATATACGTTAAACAAAATTTCCTCTGAATACATAATTTTTCTATCAGTGATATTTTAAGCCTTCCTCCTTACCTAACATTACTCTCTTTACACGGAAAAACTATTTAAATCTTCCTCTTTTATTTTATATCTTTGACGAATCCTTCCAGGTTGAATATGATTGATCACCTTTCTCTGTTTTAGTTTTTGAAAAGGGTGTTTCTCTTGTTTTTATCGTGGCAGTGGAGATCGTTTTAAAGCTTTTCTAGTAAAAAATATTTCAAAGAGTCGGGATATATGCCCGACTTAACGAGTTGGCGCTTCATGATAATAGCAGAAGTCTAATCCTATTTGCTGTGAATCTGTTTGTTCATTTTTTTCTATCTTTATGTTTCTCTTTTGTAGTTTACAAGAGGTCATCTAGAGTATCGTCAGATGGCGGGAATCCAAACATGAGTAGCAACACTTTGATTGGTGGAATCCGGCCGATTGAATCTATTGTTATCCAGGCAATATTCAGGACATTAATATCAAGATTTGTTAGTGAACAAGCTCAATTAAAGTCACAAGAATCTTCGGTAGCTATCACTCTATTTCAATTTTTTTTCAAATTTTGTTCTATTGCATATACTATGGAAAAGGTATTAACTTGGAATATGTTCATAATTTCTTGGGAATCTTGATAATGTCTATAAGATTTTGTGAATAAGCTTTGACTTATTGGTTGAAGATACCATATTACCCAAACTGCCCAATCGATTCATGCTAAAAATGTCCAAAAAAGCTATTTCACTTTACCTAAAAATTATGACTTTACACCGTTTGGATCTTAGGGTTGCCATTAAGGCGAATTCTTTTTTGGCACCGTAAAAATAAATAAAATGTACCAGTTTCGCTCAAGATGGTAGTATATCCTTAAAGTCAATATTCACTAAAGACACTTTTTACTCGATCAAATGACCATTTAACATAAAACATTGAAAATACAAATACAACAAGAAGAGAAAAAAAATACCAGACTCGAACTTCGCTGACAGTTGGAAGTAGGGATTCTGAAGCATGGTCTTTGATTGCGGTGCATGGTTTTAGATTGCCTCATGTGCAGGTGCAATCGCTCTTCTTCCCATAAAATCTCCAAGTCTCTTTACTTCTAAGTTAAATTTAGGGATTAGATTGGTTCTGTTCACTCAGCCGACTGTAGCAGGTTTTATCTAAAAGTAAATGACCTTTAAACATGTACATCTTCAAGGGCCATTAACCCCCTTCCCCCCTTGAAGTCCATAATTTGTTCTCTTCCCCTTTATATACTCCTCTTCTTCCCATAAAATCTCCAAGTCTCTTCACTTCGTAGTTAAATTTAGGGATTAGATTGGTTCTGTTCACTCAGCCGACTGTAGCAGGTTTTATCTAAAGGTAAATGACCTTTAAACATGTACATCTTCAAGGGCCATTAACCCCCTTCCCCCCTTGAAGTCCATAATTTGTTAGATTTATCGATTATTCTTACTCAAATTGTGAAAGAGATAGTTTTTTCTTATCAATGCGCCCACCTCATAAAAAAATTCTGCCTGATGACTTGCTCTATAAATGCTCGTTTGCAAAGAGAACACGCTCTCTTCCCCTTTATATACTCCTCTTCTTCCCATAAAATCTCCAAGTCTCTTCACTTCGTAGTTAAATTTAGGGATTAGATTGGTTCTGTTCACTCAGCCGACTGTAGCAGGTTTTATCTAAAGGTAAATGACCTTTAAACATGTACATCTGCAAGGGCCATTAACCTCCTTTCCCCTTTGAAGTCCATAATTTGTTAAATTTATCGATTATTCTTGCTCAAATTGTCAAAGAAATTGTTTTTTCTTGTCAATGCGCCCACATCATAAAAAAATTCTGCCTGCTGACTTGCTCTATAAATGCTCGTTTGCAAAGAGAACACGCTCTCTTCCCCTTTATATACTCCTCTTCTTCCCATAAAATCTCCAAGTCTCTTCACTTCGTAGTTAAATTTAGGGATTAGATCGGTTCTGTTCACTCAGCCGACTGTAGCAGGTTTTATCTAAAAGTAAATGACCTTTAAACATGTACATCTGCAAGGGCCATTAACCCCCTTCCCCCCTTGAAGTCCATAATTTGTTAAATTTATCGATTATTCTTACTCAAATTGTGAAAGAGATAGTTTTTTCTTATCAATGCGCCCACTTCATAAAAAAATTTCTGCCTGCTGACTTGCTCTATAAATGCTCGTTTGCAAAGAGAACACACTCCCTTCCCCTTTATTCAAATTCTGTCAAATTCTCTTCTTCCCATAAAATCTCCAAATCTCTTTACTTCGTAGTTAAATTCAGGGTTTAGATTGATATTGGTCTGTCGGAAAATTCTGTGAAAAATCTGATGTGCTTAGTGTTCGATATTTAGTAAAATCTAATTGTAAGTGATCCTTAAGATTGAATTAAATAAAAAAACAAGGTTTTTAGCTGAAAGTAAGGAGCGACATTAAAACTTAAAAAGAACAGAACTTACTTTTAGGGGGAAGCAGCCCCTTTCATATACGAAGTAATTTCTGTTTGTTTTAAGTTTTAATGTCGCTCCTTACTTTCAGCTAAAAAAGCTTGTTTTTTTTAAATTAATTTCTGAGCGTTTTTGAATCAATGTATGTTTTGATTTTGGATCTCCGCAGAGAAATAATTAACACGAAATTTGCAAGTTTTTTTTTTTTTTTGGCTAAATGGCTTTCTCATAGTTTTGATCGAATGATTTTGAGAAAAAAAGGAACGGTGGAGGAAGCCTAGTTGCCCTGCGATTTTTTGGTTACTTAAAAAGGCAACTAGAACTTTTAATTTTTTACGAATTTTTTTATTAGTAAAAGATAAACGTAACTTATAGATTAGCTTACGTAACGAACTTTTGTAATCTCATGTTTTTATTACATATATGAGGGGTTCACCCCCTCGTCAGTACCTCGCTCTTTACACTAAAGATTAAATTTTGTCCCAATTCATTAAGAATGACCCCTGAATCACAAAAGCCGTAGAATAAATAGTTGAAATCACTAAAAATACTCTAGCGTAAAGAGCGAGGTATTAGGAGGAGGTGAGACCCTCATATGCGTAATAATTTCTGTTCGTTTTAAGTTTTAATGCTGCTCCTTACTTCCAGTTGAAAAAAACTTTTCATATTTATTTTTTCATTGTTTTTTTTTTAAATAATGCTAGAAAATCCTGCGCTCCCTTCATGGAAATTTTCTTCCCCCATGACAAATTCCTCGATGGAAAGTTCCCCCAACATATCCTCCTCTTGTCAACCCCTCCCCCCAACCAAAAAATCCCCCTGAAAACGTCTGTAACTTCCCAATAAGCGTTACTATATGTAAGCACTGGTCAAAGTTTGTAACTTGTAGCCCCTCCCACGGGGACTGTGGGGGAGTAAGTCATCCCCAAAGACATAGTTATAAGGTTTTTCGACTACGCTGAATAAAATGGCTATCTCAGAATTTTGATCCGTTGACTTTGGGAAAACAATTAGCGTGGGAGGGGGCCTAGGTGCCCTCCAAATTTTTGGTCACTAAAAAAGGGAACTAGAACTTTTCATTTCCGTTAAAATGAGCCCTCTCGCAAGATTCTAGGACCACTGGGTCGATACGATGACGCCTGGGAAAAAAAACAAATAAACACGCATCCGTGATCTGCCTTCTTGCAAAAAATACAAAATTCCACATTTTTGTAGATAGGAGCTTGAAACTTCTACAGGAGGGATCTCTGATACGCTGTATCTAATGGTGTGATTTTCGTTAAGATTCTATGACATTTAGGGGGTGTTTCCCCCTATTTTCTAAAATAAAGCAAATTTTCTCAGGCTCGTAACTTTTGATGCGTAAGACTAAACTTGATGAAACTTATATATTTAAAATCAGCATTAAAATTCGATTCTTTTGATGTAGCTATTGGTATCAAAATTCCATTTTTTAGAGTTTTGGTTTCTATTGAACCGGGTCGCTCCTTACTACAGTTCGTTACCACGAACTGTTTGATTAAAGACGTTGTATTAACAACGGGTGTAATTTTTCAACAAGATAGTGGAAAAAACAACCTTTTTGTCTAACTACAAGAAGAGTGTGAATACTGGAGCTTCACGTACAGAAGTCTATATTAATGGGATAAAAAGAAAAAAGAGAGGGAAATATAAACATTAAAACTTTCTCTAAGTGTTCGTTTTAAGTTAGATTGTTTTTTTCATTATTTTTTCTCTTTTATGAAAACCATCAGGACGTGAATCAGAAATAGTACTTTTACTGTTTATTAGTGGAAAAAATAATTTTTTTGTTAGTCTCCTACTGTCGTTTTGAAAGTTTCATCCGTTTTCGACATTTTCGTTTCTTTCTAAGATGCATGGAGAATTCTGTCTTTTTTTTACAAAATGGGACATGCCCCCTTTTTCTATCTTTAAAAAGTAGCAGGAAATAGAAATGAGTATTCTGTTTGTCGTATCTTGGATACCAAGTTAAAATGAGAACTTTACTTCTCTAACCACCTTGAAGCCTTAGCCTTAGAACAGCGGTATAAACCATAAAACTGCCATAACTGCCTTAATCAGCTTTTAGAGACTATCTATCTGCCCCATCTTTTTCTGTATTTCTTTATTATATAACTGTGTGTGTGCACAGGAAGCCATGTTGAAGGAGGAAGGCGCCTTGTTAGTAGGGCCAAAAAAATTTACAACCACAAATAGCAAGTTAAGTTTATTAAAAAAAACAAAAACAGGGATATTGTGGGAGAATTATTAATTTTGGGGTTTTTAAACCAAAGTTCCAACCTTCCTCCCTGCATACATGATATTTAATGTCTATTTTTATATGAAAGTGTGTAATTTAGCCTCTGCTCATTCAGGTCCTGTATGAGCAAGTCCGTCAGTTTCTGGCATATGTTCGAGATACTCATGCAAAAGTTTTTCGAGAGGTGGCACTCAGTGGTCTCATCGATACTACTAAAGACCTTAAAAGGGCAAAAAGTACTACTGACTCTCAACCAACCAGGTAATCTATTTTTTTCATTTTGTGCTTTACTATGTTTTTAATTAAAACACACTGTATCATGTCTTTCACACACATACACTGCTGAACTCCAATTTAATTTTTTATTTATTCCTTCTATTTTGTGCGTTAAAATAACATTTTTAGCTCGAACAGGAGCAAATGCTTTAGAGCCAAACTTTGATATTTCTCATCAGTTCAAAAAATAAAGAAAAACTGTTTACGCTGTCTCCCACTCTCTGAGGCTTTATTGCCGCGCTAAAGCGTATATATTCCTAAAAATATCTATTGTACATACGTAATGAGCCTTTAACATCAAGTGTGTATACAGTAAATAGAACGTAATACAGTATTGGGTAGTTACACCCTGAAAATTGGAGGGAGGTTTGTGGATAATTTTTTTAGAGGGTGGATGCCTGAAGCCTCAAAAAGAGAATTTACTGGCAAGAATTTTCCATTTTCCCTCGAAAAATCTTCTGGTTAATAAGGAAGGTGACTAAATCTCCTAATATCCCTACTTTTATAAGAATATATTAGGAATAAGCGTGTAGTGTGGATGTTGAAGGTGATAGGCTCCCTAAAAGCATTGAGATAAACGAAAATAAAGAGTGAAGAACAAAGGAATATACAGATATAATACTTGCGTCAATGATAATTGCAACGAGTCAAAAACAAAAGTGAAGAACAAAGAAATATCCTGTTCGTAGATAAGCGGGAGCAAAAATTAAAACGAGCCAAAAACTAAAGTGAAGAACAAAGAAATATGCGGTTACAAGACATGCGACAACTAGCAGTAGAACGAATTAAAAATGAAAGTAATAAACAAAGAAATATGCGGCTATAAGATATGCCACAGTCAAAACAAAGAAATATACGATTAGAAGATAATTGGCAGCAAGAATTAACAGCGATAGCGAGACAGCGAGTACCAGAGCGTTTTAAAAATCAAGTGAAGAACAAAGAACTGTGCTGTTAGAAGACAAGCACCATCATAATATTTGGTGCCAACAAAATGTGGCGCAAAATCCAGGACAAACCTATAAAGACGCCATAAACTGCGCAACTGTTAATATCATTAAGACCATTCAACTTTATGTATATTCCCTTTGGACCCTCCATTTTCCCAAGAAAAAAGTAGAAAACAAAGGTGATTCACTTGGAAGTTTTTACTTACAGCGAGAATCAATATGTGTAACCCTGCCGCATGCCGAGTACCGAGATCCTGCCTCGAAGTCGGTTACATATTTTTTTTTCTTTAAACCAACACATTGACATTTCTGGCCACAAAAATGATCAAAAAGGTGACAACTTTAAGGAAGAATTCATTGATTTCCCAGGGTGGTTTTATCGAGCCTCGGGTGACGCCAAGACAACAAGAAGATGCTCGCATTGATTTTGGTTATAAGACAAGTGACAACGAGAATCAATATTTACAAGCCTGATGTCCATCTTTGACGGGGTCTGGCCTCGAAACCGGCTAAATAGTTTTATTTTACTTTTTTACACGTGCATATTGACATTTCCGGCCACAAAAACGAACTAAATAGGTCGAAACCTTAAGGAAGAGTTTGTATTTTTCCGGGGGTCGTTGTATCGAGCCTATGGTGACGCCATAAATCAAGAAAAGGCTGCGGTTATGTATCTATATATATAAAAATAAGTTGTCTGTGGAAAAATACAAAAATTTATTTCATCATATACCATTTCAAAAACGAATGTATATACAAACCGGGACACCGGGATACAAATGACGACCAGGACACAGGGAATATAAATGACGACCGGGACAAAAGAAAAAAAGGAAAAAAAATGAAAAATAAAGGAGAAAAACAAAACTAAAAAAACTAAAAATAAAAAAAAAACTAAAAAGAAAAAAAGGGGAAAAATACAAAAATTTATTTCATCATATACCATTTCAAAAACGAATGTATATACAGACCGGACACCGGGATACAAATGACGACCGGGACACAGGGAATATAAATGACGACCGGGACACAGGGACACAACTACAACGGGGACGCCGGGGGGCACAGGGGGATATATAAATGACGACGGGGACACAGGGAATGTTCGATTAGCAATCACCATCAACAAAGCTCAAGGGCAATCATTAGAATCATGAGGTATAACTAAAAAAAAACTAAAAAAAGGTAAAAAACTAAAAACTAAAAAAAAGACCAATTCAAAAACGAATGTATATACAGACCGGGACACCGGGACACAAATGACCACCGGGACACCGGGACACAAGGAATATAAATGACGCCCGGGACACTCAAAGAGAAATCACAGACTGGGACACCGGGACACAACTACAACGGGGACGCCGGGGGGCACAGGGGGATATATAAATGACGACGGCGACACAGGGAATGGTCGATTAGCAATCACCATCAACAAAGCTCAAGGGCAATCATTAGAATCATGAGGTATAGATCTGAATACGGATTGTTTTCCCATGGACCACTATATGTTGCATGTTCAAGAGTCGGTAAACCTGACAATCTATTTATATGCACAGACAATGGGACAGCAAAGAATGTTGTATATTCGCAAGTTTTACGTAGTTAAAAACATATATATATATATATATATATATATATATATATATATATATATATATATATATATATATATATATATATCTATATTCACAGGTGGGACATAGGGACACAACTACAATGGCGCGTAACTAATATTTCGCGTAACCACTTACGCGCGCGGGGGGGGGGCGCGAAGCGCCCCCACCAACTTGGTGTTGTATATATATATATATATATATATATATATATATATATATATATATATATATATATATATATATATATATATATATATATATATATATATATATATATATATATATATATATATATGTATATATATATGTATATATATATATAAATATATGTGTGTGTGTGTAAAGCATGAGGGGGCGAAAGCTGGCCTAATATTGAGAAGATATTAGTTTAGTTTGGATAATTACACTTAATTTCAAAAAGCAAATGCGATTTGTGGGCTGTTTCTGTTGAAGTATTGTTGAACAAAAGTTAAATTTTAATTCAAAAAGTTGTATTTGATGGGTGTTAGCCCTCCTCTCAATTAGGTTAATCCACCTGAAATGAAAAACACCTGAAATGCTACAGAAAAATGAAGTGAAATTAAAAAAAAAAAATCTCAAATAAAGTTAAAGAGCGACGTTGAAACTTAAAACGAAAGTTAATTCTTCCATACATCAACAGGGAGACCTCCTCCTCCTTACTTTCCCGCCCTTTACGCCAAATTTCACCTTTTGTTCAGTTCTTCAGGACGACTGCTGAAATACAAGGGCCTTTAAATTATAATAAAAGGCGTTTTAAAGCACAACGAAACTTTACCGTTCATTCGATTTTAACTCAGGGTGTATCAGGGGTTCCAAGTGAAATGATGACTCTGTATGTATTTTCGGCCTGTATGTAGTTCGGACAACATTACCGATGTATTTAGTATTTCACCTAAATCCTGAGCAGGGTTGACAACTGGCGACGTCGTCAAAATGTGACAAAGAGATCCGAAAAGTTTTTTTTTTGCCTAAAAAGTGCGACAAGCCGGGCTTTTGCCGCACAAAAGTGCATGCCTGTTCACTGATTTCTGTGACCAGAGTTTTTTCAACCCAGTGATTAAAATCAATCCATCAAATATTAAACATTATACATTACGCAATATATTAAACAGATAATATATTAAGCAGATAAAGAAATTCACTAGTTTAAGCAAAACGAATGAAAATTTACTTTTTCTTATTCTCTGATAAGATCTTTGACTCCTGGCTTCAACACAGCTTCTTGTTTTGACCATAGGCAGCGTAATAGCGATGCCTAAGTAAAGAGCGATGTGTGCACAATATATTATTTCTGAATCTTTTTTTAAGACCAAGGCGCTTCGTATGGAAAGAGTTGTCGTAGAAGCTTCGAAAGGGGCTTATTCGATTGGCAACTGCAAGTTAGCCATTTTGTTAAGTATATTTGAAAGGTCCAGTAATTAGGTCTTTGGGGATGACAACCCCTCCCCGTGTCACGGCCCTTAGCGCAAGGACTATCGGCTATAGTAGTTGTCCATTATTAAAATTTAAGGTTTTTCTAGAAAGGGGTGTCGTATATCTAATATACTTGTGATATATAAACTTGAAGATGGTAAGTAAACTTGCGGGTGCGGTACATTCAATTGGAAATCAGAAGTCCTGGTGTTCTTTTTAAAAGTCAAAAGTGGTAGGAGGGTGAGTAGCCCCGTAAAGAGCAAGACGTTTCAGAAGGGACATCCCCTTTCATATACAGGGTAATTTCTCTTTGTTTTAAGTTTTAATGTCGCTTCTAAAAAGAAACTTTTTTAATTTATTTCTGATCGTTTTTCAAATAATACAGAAATACATATAACTGCTTAATAAACTGTTTAAATAACTATTTGATAAATATGTTAAATACTTTGTGTTAAAATTCAAAGTCATAGTCATAGCTCTTTACTTCACTTCTGACTAAAATCAGTGGGCAGCCACGTTTGAATCGGTGATCCCTCTATCTGTAGTACATTTCAATAGCAAAAACTGTGTTCAAACTATAAATTCAAAACTTACAGCCCTTTCCGGTACATGAAGGAAGTTACCCTCTCCTCAACACCTCGCTTTCCACACCAAAGTTTTTTTTAGTACTTTAAAATTTTTCTTATTGATCTAATTAAACGACTCTTGTGTTTCAGGAGTCATTATTAAATAATCGGAACAAAATTCAGACATTAGCCCCAAGAGCAAGGTGTTAAGGAAGGGGTTACCCCATTTATATACGTAATAATTTCTGTTCATTTTAAGGTTTAACGTTTTTCCTTACTTTCAGTTGACACAACTTGTTTTTTTAAATATAATTTTTGATGGCTCTTCAAATAATACTAAGATGTCCGGCTCCGTCTCCATGGAAAAACGCACGCCCCATTCCCATGCACACAGGAAGATCCTCTGGACCGTTGATTTTCAAACTTATTTAGACACAGTACCCCTTTTACCCACAAAACATTTTAGGAACCTCTTCTCAGTTATCGGCACTAAGTAAATTATAGCTGAAATATAAATAAAATTGCCAGTCCTAGAGTGTAAGGGTTGTTTTATTTTTGTTTCTCGGCCGCGTACCCCCTAAAAAAAATTACTTACCCCCAAGGGGTACGCTTACTACAGTTTGAGAAAAACTGCTTTAGACAATTCAATCCCGGTGAAAATTTACCCCGGGCAATTACCATAAACACCTCCACGCGTAAAATTAAGTCACCAAAGAGAAAGCAAGGCAAATAAAATAAACTCGTATAGGAACTCTGGCCCCATAGAAAATCCCCAGCACAGAGTTCACCTCCCCTCCTTTGCCAAAAAATATGCAAACTTCCCAAAAACAGATACTATACGTAAACAATGGGCAAACCTTATAACTTAAGGACCTTCCTTCCAAGGGCTCTGGTTGTCTTGTTATATCCAAAGGCGTAGTTTTGGATTTTTAGTTATGCTGAACAAATGGCTATCTTAAAATTTTGATAGGACGATTTTGAGAAAAAGAAGCGCAGGAGGGGACTATCTGCCCTCCGATCTTTTTGGTCACTTAAAAAGGGAACTAGAACTTTTAATTTCCGTTCGAATAATCCCTCTCCAGACGTTGTAGGACTATTGGCTCGATATGATTACCTGTGGGGAAAAAAACAAACTAATAGACGCACATCTGTGATCTTACAAATTGAAAAACGAGTTTAAAATATGATTTCAAGCAGTAAAGCAGTTTATAAAGAGTGTGAAACATCCTAAAAAAGTCACTAAGATTCTACTTTCAAAGTCACTTGGTTTTAAGCAATGGTGTTTGTTTCTCTGTCAAATAGGTATTTGTTTTGTTCTTCTATCTTTCATCAGCCAAGTTAAGCATGTTTTCCGTTCTCTGTTAGTTTAAAAAAATCATACATATTAGATAATTGCTAAAATACATCCCCCCTCGCCCAGAGTTCTCATCCTGATATTTTGGGCAGGAAAAACTGGAAAAACTGAACAATTTACTCCTTTAAATTGTATATTTGAGTAATTATTACAACTTTAAAAAATCTTTCTCTTACAAGCTCATGTGAAGTTCGCCCATGGACAGAAGTCTTAAATCCATAAAAACTCAAAGAACTAAAAATTGTAAGATACAATATGTAAAAATGTCCTCCCAGAAGCCTTGGACAAGGAAGCTTAGGTGCTCTACCCCCAAGAAGTTTAAAATGATCAAATAAAGATATAAAAAAAAATAAAAAATTGGGATGTTAGTACTGATTTGAAAAATCTACGTTTATCTTCCAGAATTGCAAAAGAAAAAAAAATTATTCAATTTGTCAAACTTAATATTATAAAAAGAGTCTTAACCTGTTCTCGTTTTAACTAATTTGACCCAGATTATATCTAAACTTTTTAAGTTAACAAAATCACTTATTTTACTAGAATCTCATATTAGAAAAAAACCTATGGTTTTTATCAAACGTTATGTATACCCAGTGTGGTCTTAAGAACAAAAATGTTTGAAACCCATATGAAAAGCCTCCCTTTTCAAAATCACACATCACACACAGGAAAAAGCCTTCGGTCCTTTTTTCGTTGGAATAGTAAAGAACAAACCAAAGAGAGTCAGGTAGTGGAATCACTGAAATATGGTATAGTAACCAAGAAAAGCAATTTTTGCGAGATTTACGTGTGTTTTATCATCGCTTGTCGAACTAACCATAATACGAACTATCCGCTTGTCGAACCTATATCATCTTGTATGTGAAGATGCAGTTTTTTGTTAGGAATTACGTTATTTTTTAAATATTATGCTTTGTCAATTGCAGAATATACTAGATTTAGCAATTTCCTTCCAAATTTCCTTCAAACAACTCTTTGATGTTCCAGCGCCCCGCTAGTGGTGAAGAAGGAAAAAAAAAAGGAAGAAAAGTGAACACACAAGTGCTACCTATACAAAAAAGTGATCTTCCTTATCGTTCAATCTAGGGGACTGTAACTTCACTGTGTAAGATTTTCGGCTATAGCGATTGTAACGGAGGATTTTTTTTTTTTTGATCTGACGCCATTATTTAAATTATTTGCCATTTTCTGGAATTCTCATAAAATTTGTTTTTGGAATAATATTTCTTTTGCTAAGACTAATCAAGATATTAGAGATAAACTCCTGAACTATCTGCAAGTGGCAATTTTTTTTTCTAACTAGTCAGTTTGTTTTAAACGTGTATTTTACTTTTTTGTTAGTAGGGGTTGGGGTTCAATTTATTCTGGGTTACAGCTGCCGCTGCAACCGCGATACTATTGAATAGAGGGCATGCAATCTGATTCGGAATTGTTAAGCCAACAACAACAAGAGAGGGTTTCTCCCACTTTGCCAATCCGTATATGTTGCAATTATAACAGAAAACACCAGCTTCATATTTAAATTTTTTAGATACCCTCTAAAGCGTACATATCTTTTTACAGGCATTTACTAAAAAAAAAATATCATTAAGCGTCATGCTTGTTACTTGCTGTGTTATGTTACCTCGCCTTAGGAGGACTTTTCACTTCGTGTCGTACATAAATGTTTGGCTTTTTAAAAAAAAATTATAATCTTTTATGTTCTGCTGCCGAATAGTTTCTGAAAAACTTTATTAGGAACTTTTCCCTTCCCTTCCCTTCCCTATTCCCTTCCCAGATTTCATAATTTTTACTATTTTTTATATTTGGCGTAATTATTACCCACTTTGCTTATCTTTTCAATTGTTGCCTGAGAACTATCTTTTGTATGAGAACTTGTTCTCTCCTTACTTTCGTTTACTGCCAACTAAGTTTTGCTGTTAATTTTCCTAGAATATTACAGTTGTCAATAGTTGAGCTGTAATAGAGGAAAAATATGTCTTCAGTTGCGAATAGAATGTAATCTCTTTTCTTTCTTTCGTATTCAGTGTTTCTGATCCTTTGAATGATCAAGTTGTTCAAACACCCACGTCCCTAGATGGCACTAAGCGGTTGGACATTGAATCTAATTTGGTAAGTTGTATTTTAAAAGCTTACAAGCTGAGTTGAATTAGCTCATAAAACAAATTGTAGGGATAGTTCGAGAAGAATAAGCATTACTGGGCATTGTTTTGATCCACTACGGTTGAAGTTTAGACCATATGTCTAAAGGGTTTTAGTCAAATTAACTTTAAAAAATAAATATTATGTCTAAAGGGTTTTAGTCGAATTAACTTTAAAAAACAAATATTATGTCTAACGGGTTTTAGTCAAATTAACTTCAAAAAATAAATATTACGTCTAAAGGGTTTTAGTCAAATTAACTTTAAAAAATAAATATTACGTCTAAAGGCTTTTAGTCAAACTAACTTTAAAAAATAAATATTGAGCGTTCTTTTTTTTTCTGGTACCAATTCCTATTTTCAGATAATAGTGTCGGGATGACTTAGAGTCAATGAATGACACTAAAGCGTAAAAAAGATAGAAGGGTAAAGTCTGCTTATTAAATGCTCATTTACCGATAAGATTCGGTTTATTGTTAATTTCAAAATAATTTTAATAGATTAATTCTATTTAGAGTTTTCTCTTTCTATCAGTTAAAATCAAGCGAAAATTATATGGTTATTCCTCATTGTTCTTAAACAGTCTGACTTCTTATTCTTCAGTACAAGTCTATACTTGGAATATACTGATTCCGTTTTAAAAAGAGCTATTTCAATGCTTTTATTTTTTTACTTGACTGCGCTACCGAACTAGCTTAGAAATGTTTTTTTTATCAAGTTATACGGCAATATCCGTATAACCTGATTTGATTTTGTGCGTTAACTATATTGTGAATTCTGTCTGTTTCATTTTTTTAAACAGCCCTTTTCTGTACCATATGTATGCAAGCCATCTCAGCTTTTATTTGATAATTTTAGGGACATGGAAGTCCAAGACCCACTGACTTCTGTGGGAGGAGCTTCGGCTTCAAATTTTGCTTTATTTTTACTTCATTTAACTGAAAATATGTTCTTTTTGCCATCATTTTAAGCATTTTAGGCTTCTAGGGGAGGGGGGGGGACTTACAGTGAAACTCCTGATACCTCTCTTAATAATCTCCTACATTTTTGATATAATGTTCAGCACAAAACTTAATGGCCCTACGCAAAGAAGAAGCACAGGAGGACCTTACTTAAAGTTGTCCTTGAGGTTCCTCCCCACATAGAAAGAATTAAAAACTCTGACCAAAAAATGCAGTTTTTCATGTTATGGCGTGGTTTCTTTACTAATACCCATTTCGATAATCTTTGGATACCTCCCCCCCCCCTTCGCCTCCTCTCGCAGAAAGATCAAATACTGACGATGAATCATAGTATTTGTCAAATTCAATTTGACTTTGTTTTATAATGCCAAGGAAAAATGTACTAAATATTAATTTCCGTAGATTTATTAATCGCTTTCGTTTTTAGCGCCCGGGCAATGATGAACGATAAAAGTATTATTTTTTGTTCGAAAATGAAATTTTAAATAAACTGAATATTTTTTTAACTGAAATTAAAGAGCAACATTAAAACTTAGAACGGATAGAAATTATTCCATACAAGAAGGGAGCTGCCCCCTCCTCAATACCTCGCTTTTTATTCTTAAGTTTTTTAGGATTTCAAAAAAGCTTCTTATTCTAATTAAACGACCCTTGTGTCTCAAGTGTCGTTCTTATAGAATTGGGACAGAAAGTCAAACTTTAGTTTAAAGAGAGAGGTATTGAGGAGGGGCCATCCCCCCTCCAATATATATGTAATAATTTCTGTTCTTTTTAAGTTTTGATGTGGCTTCTCACTTTCAGCTGAAAACTTGTTTTTTATTCAATTTTTTATCGTTTTTCAAATAATTACGGGAAATATGCCTCCCTCCTTCATGAAGAAACCTCCCCGACAGACTCCTTCATGGATAGTTTCTCCCGTGCAAAGTTTTCCCCCTCCAGATAATTCTATCCTTGCTGAAAATTCCCTCCGGTTTTTTCGTGCGGCTTGAAAGTTCTCCTTAGCTTACTTTCATTGAAAAAAAAACAACTTGTTTTTCATTTAATTTCTGATCGTTTTTCAAATCAAGCCAGAAGCCCCCACCCCCCAGTGGAATTTTTTCTGGAGATATTCCCCTCCCCAATGGAAAGTTTTTCCTGCAGGAGATATCCTCTGCCGTCCCCTCATAGAAATATACTCCAAACAATTCCAAAACTGCAGAAAATTTTCATGCAAACATCTCAACATGCAAAATTTAGTCGGCAAAATCAATGTAAAACAAAAAAAGAAATTTTGTATAGGAATTCGGGCGAATTCTCCGAGTGTAAAACTTACTGGAAAGCTCACCCCCGGAAATTTCCCTCCCCATGAAAATTCTCACAGTGGAAAATTCCCCAAGCAGCCCCCTCCCCCCTCCCGAAAAAAATATATACATCCCAATAATAAATACTATACTGAAACAATGGGTATGTTTCATAACTTACAGCGTATTCCAGGGGCTGTGGGGTGTTAATGGGTTACACTGAACCTATTGAACTTGGTTGATCTTGATTCAGCATAAAAATTTGATTCTTTTGATGTAACTATTGTTATCAAAACTCTGATTTTTAAAGTTTTGGTTACTATTGAGCCGCGTCGCCCCTTACTTACAGTTTGTCACCACGAACTGTTTAATCGACATCCAAATCAAGATAAGTCAAGAAAAGTTTCAGGAATGGTAATTATTTCACACCTTTATGAAAATAATTAGTAAACTATGAGATTTTTCCATAATTCACGACACTTGCCGCTGGGACTGCGTGGGTAATCAAACAGTTCGTGGTAACGAACTGTAGTAAGGAGCGACCCGGCTCAATAGTAACCAAAACTCTAAAAATGGAATTTTGATACCAATAGCTACATCAAAAGAATCGCATTTTGATGCATTTTAAATATATAAGTTTCATCAAGTTTAGTCTTACCCATCAAAAGTTACGAGCCTGAGAAAATTTGCGTTATTTTAGAAAATAGGGGGAAACGCCCCCTAAAAGTCATAGAATCTTAACGAAAATCACACCATCAGATTCAGCGTATCAGAGAACCCTACTGTAGAAGTTTCGAGCTCCTATCTACAAAAATGTGAAATTTTGCATTTTATGCCAGAAGGCAGATCACGGATGCGTGTTTATTTGTTTATTTGTTTTTTTTTCTTTTTCCCAGGGGTGATCGTATCGACCCAGTTGTCCTAGAATGTTGCAAGAGGGCTCATTCTAACGGAAATGAAAAGTTCTAGTGCCCTTTTTAATTGACCAAAAAAATTGGAGGGCACCTAGGCCCCCTCCCACGCTAATTATTTTCCCAAAGTCAACGGATCAAAATTCTGAGATAGCCATTTTATTCAGCGTAGTCGAAAAACCTTATAACTATGTCTTTGGGGACGACTTACTCCCCCACAGTCCCCGTGGGAGGGGCAACAAGTCACAAACTTTGACCTGTGCTTACATATAGTAATGGTTATTGGGAAGTATACAGGCGTTTTCAGGAGGATTTTTTTGGTTTGGGGGAGGGGTTGAGAAGAGGGGGATATGCTGGGGGAACTTTCCTTAGAGAATTTGTAATGGGAGAAGAAAATTTTCATGAAGGGAGAGCAGGATATAGGCTACTAGCATTATTTAAAAAAAAAACAATTAAAAAATAAAAGTGAAAAAGCTTTTTCAGCTGGAAGTAAGGAACAGCAATAAAACTTAAAACAAACAGTAATTATTACCCATATGAGGGGCTCACCTCCTTCTAATACCTCGCTCTTTACGCTAAAGTATTTTCAGTAATTTCAACTACTTATTCTACGGCTTTTGTAATTCAGGGGTCATTCTTAATGAATTGGGATAAAATTTAAGCTTTAGTGTAAAGAGCGAGGTACTGACGATGGGGCGAATCCCCTCATATATGTAATAAAAACATGAGAATACAGAAGTTCTTTACGTAAGCTAATTTATAAGTTACGTAAATCTTTTACCAATAAAAAGATTCGTAAAAAATTAAAAGTTCTAGTTGCCTTTTTAATTAGCCAAAAAATCGGGGGGCAACTAGGTTTCGTCCCCCGCTCTTTTTTTTTCTCAAAATCATTCGATCAAAATTATGAGAAAGCCATTTAGCCCCCCTCCCCCCCAAAAAATATGCAAATTTCGTTTTGATTATTCCTCTGCGGAGAGCCAAAATCAAAACATGCATTGATTCAAAAACGTTCATAAATTAAATAAAAAAAACAAGTTTTTTTAACTGAAAGTAAGGAGCGACATTAAAACTTAAAACGCACAGAAATTACTTCGTATATCAAAGGGGCTGCTTCCTCATCAACGCCCCGCTCTTTACGCTAAAGTTTTTTACTGTTTTAAAAAGAAGAATTGAGAAAAAGAGTCAAACTTCAGCGTAAAGAGCGGGGCGTTGGTGAGGAAGCAGCCTCTTTCATATACGAAGTAATTTCTGTGCGTTTTAAGTTTTAATGTCGCTCCTTAATTTCAGTTTAAAAAATCTTGTTTTTTTTATTTAATGTCTGGATTTAATGCATCATCAAACCTAAAAATACTCATTGTTTAACAGCTACTACAGTACAGGAGCTATTGGACTCTCCTCCTGCTAAGGAGTATTGAAGTTCGAGTTTCTCTTTAGGAATGATCACTTCAGTTTCAATTTCGAGTCTTTAACTTCATATAATTTTTCTTGAACGGCTATTTATTTCTTTTCGAATGAAGATTTTTCGCTTTTAAAACATTGATTGCTCCCAATGAAGGTTCAAGTTGGCTCTGGAGTGTGTTAAATTTGTTCACTAGTCTGGTACATTATTAGTGAATCTTCAAAGAAATTGACTTAGCTAAATGAAACTTAAAAATAAATTTCTATATATACCGTCGATTTTGAATTGACTTGTGTATCTTTAGGGATGTACGATTGCGTGACTTTATTCCATTTGAAACTGATAAGCTCAACATACTGTCACACAACACTATGGGCTACCGTTCATTCTTTGCTAGGTTACCTTTGAAAGGACGACCATGATAAAGTTAAATTGGTTTTGGACTAAAATCGGTGATTTAGTGCAAAGTTAGTAGGGGAGAGTCGGGTAAGACGGACCGGGGGGCAAGACGGACCTTTTGTCATTGCTCGACTTGAGCGTCACCTTTTTATCGCTTGTAGAGCTAGAAACAACGGCCATCTAGTGGCAAGTTTCAAAGCGAAGTCTGAGAGTTGAAGCCAATCTTGTCTTCGAGAAAAATATTTTTATTCGTTTTCACATTCTCGAAACCGGCTTTTGAGGTAAATGTTTTTCTTTTCTGGTGTTTCTAATGTCCTGTTTTATACTGTGGTAATTTTTCTTACAAATATGGAGGTCTAGGAGAGTGTGTGAGACATTAATTTTTTTCATTGCAGCGCCATCTTATGTTATAATTTTTAACTATTCCGAAAAAGCAGGTTTAGGGTAAGATGAACCACAGAGACAGCGGGTAAGACGGACCGGTCCGTCTTGCCCCCTATCATCTGGGATCTTTTTCGAAGTTATTATTTTTTACGTATTTTGTGAATAATGTGTTGCATTTATTGTTTCCGCATGTCAATTAGAAATATATTAAGCTGTCTCTCTTTTGCAGAATGGGAAAGTATACTAGGAAAACCACCCGCGGTCTCCACGACCAGGACTTACTGAGAGCAGCTTCTATGCGAGTTAAATCTGGTTCGCCGCTTCGCAAAGTTTCGAAAGAGGTTGGTCTGCCACGAAGCACAGTGCGAAGAGCAGTTGCAAAACTCGACGCAGCAGAAGATCCCCAATCAGTGGAGTTGGCAACTACCTTCAACTTTAAAAGTGTGTTCTCAGCAAACGAAGATACTTCTGAAGGACTATATGATCACGGCACAGCACATGCATCATGGACTTACGAAAAAGGAAGCAGGTCAGCTTGAATATGAATATGCCCAGGCCAAAGGGAAGAATATGCCGAAGAACTGGACTGAAAATAAGTGTGCAGGAAAAGACTGGATGAATAGCTTTATGAGTCGTGTTGGGCTTTCCCTAAGGTCCTCCG
Organism: Artemia franciscana; assembly: GCF_032884065.1. Classification (NCBI taxonomy): domain Eukaryota; kingdom Metazoa; phylum Arthropoda; class Branchiopoda; order Anostraca; family Artemiidae; genus Artemia; species Artemia franciscana. The sequence continues at coordinate 12,401,065 of NC_088876.1, forward strand.
AAGCGACAAGCCTTGCCAGAGCCACCAGCTTCAACAGGACGAATGTCAGCGAATTCTTCAATAATTTAGAAGAGCTGCTTATAAAGCACAAGTATCCGCCGAATAGAATATATAATCTTGACGAGACTGGAGTAACCACCGTTCAGAAGACACCAAAGGTGGTTGCAGAAAAGGGATCAAAGCAAGTTGGACGCATTACTTCGGCTGAGCGAGGGACGCTGGTAACAGTCGTAGGGTGTATCAACACAGCTGGCCAGTCAATAGCCCCTTTCTTTGTCTTTCCACGAGTGAACTGGCTTCAAAGTTTTCTCAATGGCACGGCCCCTGGAAGCACAGGAAAATGCCAGCCGTCTGGATGGATGACAGCCGAAATCTTCCCGGATATGATACGCCATCTGATCTCCCAAACCAGTTGCTCGCCCACAAATCGACTTCTGCTGATTATGGATAACCATGATTCGCACGTCTCATTGAGCGTGGTTAATCTTTGCAGAGAAAACGGCATTGACGTCTTAACGCTTCCGCCACATTGCGGTTACAAGCTGCAGCCTCTTGATGTTGCTGTTTATGGGCCATTCAAGCGATACTACAATGAAGCAGCTAACTCGTGGATGATTTCGAACCCAAACAGGAGGATTACCATTTATGAAATTGGAATATTCGTTGGAATCGCTTTTCCAAGAGCTTTCATCATGGAAAACGTACTAAGCGGGTTCCAAAAAACAGGAATATACCCTTTCAATAGGAACGTTTTCCAAGATCACGACTTTCTCAGCGCCTTTGTGACAGACCGACCAGCACCAGAGACGTCTCCCATGACAGGCCAGTCTGCAGTTCCATCAACCAGCCCTGGCAACGAGAGCTTGAATAACGACGTGCTGCCAACTACCAGTAGCTCAGTGATTTCTGCGACTATGCCAGCGACTCCAGAGTCGGTTCGTCCTCACCCTAAGGTGAGTTTCTATGCAAGAGACGGAAAAACGTCTAGGAAAAGAACAAAGTCCAAAATTCTGACGAACACACCTGAAAAAAACAGACTGGAAGAAGAATTTGAGTTGAAAAGAAAAAAATCAGAAAAGAAAGCTCAAAGAAAACGGCCTGAAAAGAGAAACCTCTCCAAACAGCCTGGGAACGGGGAAGACAGCTTCGATGAACATATCGCGCTGGATGATGAAAGTGATGACAGCTTGCATTTGGATGGGTCAGAGGAGGAGGAGTTTCTTGATGGAACCGAACCAAAAAGTGGGGATTTCTTGGTTGTGAAAGTGCCGACCAAGAAGAGCTTCAGGAATTATGTTGGAGTTGTGTGTGATTGTGAATCTGATGGTTTCCAAGTTCAGTTTTGGAAGCGATTAGCTCCATAGAGCAAATTCACGGCAACTGAAGAGATGAGCTTCGTGCGAAAAGAAGAGGTCATCATGAAGCTGCCAAAACCGACCCCTTCGGGCGGAACGACGAGACAGTCGGCTCAGTTCGTTTTTCACGTAGATTTGGCCTCTTACAGTGTTTAAATATAGTTATTTGCTAACTTTTTACTTTTTTACTTACTACTAGTATTTTAAGTATTCGAAATAAAATTGTTTAGAGACAATCAATCTTTTTGAGCAATTGGGTCCGTCTTGCCCAAAGGGCTGGTCCGTCTTATCCTATGGGGTGGGCAAGATGGACCTTTTGACCAACTTCAGTTTTTTTTATCTGGGCCCGGAAATACGGCTGATTTATGTGTGAAGAAGGTTTCTTTACGTAACTCAATGTTTTGGGGACAAGTTAGACACCTTTCGTCAGTCGTTGCTTGTTTCCAACCTCTTCCGCAGACGAAAAACCAAAATGGGGTCCGTCTTACCCGACTCTCCCCTACCCCCTGGGATTTAAGAGCCAAGAATTATTTTTTTTTGCATGTAGGCTTTTATGCAAAATTATGCAAGATGATGAATGAATCAGAGCAGCTAAGGGTAAAGGTATAGAAAAATTTTCTGAGGCAATGATGAACGAAAGCGAAGCACAATGGTATGTTTGGTTAGAAGATATACCACAACAAGTATCACAACGGAACACATATGAGAATGATGGACAACATAATCTGCCGTTAGAAGACAAGTGACAGCGAGGATCACTTAGAATCGTAAACGAAATTGACGCGCAACGAAATCTGTGGTTGGAAGAGAAGCAACAACGAAAATCGCAACGAATCACAGGAGAAAACAAATATTTTAAAATAAATTATCATGTGAAGGGTAAAAAGGGAGGAGGAATTGGATTCACGCCAGAATCTCTTAATTCATTTGAAATTTATTATTTGCGAATTTATGACTTAAAGCTAAAGAATATTATGATATTTATGCTAATGCGTAATTCGAGAATCCCATATATATACAAGCCTACTGTGTATTAAATTCCTGGACTCCTGTTCTTTATATATTGGTACTATATATATTGGTACTATATGTATTGGTACTATATATATATTTTGTATACTAGTAATGGTTGCTCTTGATGAAATCCAAGCTAGAGGTTGACGGAGTATGGCCTTATATCTTAAACCTTTTCTATGGCACTTGGTATTAACCAAGTGACATGTAGCGATCGCAAATTCAATCGGTCTGTCGGTCCCGGTTTTGCTACTTTAGACACTTCCAGGTAAGCTAGAACGATGAAATTTGGCAGGCGTATCAGGGACCTGACTAGATTAAATTAAAAATAGTGGTATTCTCGATTTGACCATCTGGGGGGGGGGGTGAGGGCCCGGTTAATTCGGAAAAAATGAAGTATTTTTAACTTACGAACGGGTGATGGGATCTTAATGAAATTTGATGTTTGGAAGGATATCGTGTCTCAGAACTCTTTTTTTAAATCCTGACCTGATCCGGTAGCATTAAGGGGAGTTGGATGGGGAACCTAAAATCTTGGAAAACGCTTAGAGTGGAGGGATCGGGATGAAACTTGGTGGGGAAATAAGCAGAAGTCCTGTATATGTGATTGACATAACTGGAAACGGTCTGTTCTGTTTGGGGGAGTTGGTGGGGGGGGGGGTTAATTCTGAAAAAACTAGAAAAAATTAGGTATTTTTAACTTACGAAGGAGTGATCGGATCTTAATGAAATTTCATATTTAGAAAGACCTCGTAACTCAGATCTCTTGCTTTAAATCCCGACCGGATCCCGAGTCATTTAGGAGGGGTGTTAGGGGGGGGGGCCAGAAATCTTGGAAAACACATAAAGCGAAGAGATCAGGATGGAACTTGGTGGGGAGAATAAAAACAAGTTCAAGATACGTGAATTACATAACCGGAACTGATCGCTCTGGATCCGATGACATATGGGGGAGTTGGGGGGAGGGCCTAAAATCTTGGAAAACGCTTAATGTGGAGGGATCGGAATGAAACTTGGTGGGAAAATAAGCAGAAGTCCTAGATACGGGATTGACATAACCGGAACGGATCTGCTCTATTTGGGGGAGTTGCGGGGGAGAGTTAATTTTGAAAAATTTGAAAAAATACGGTATTATTAACTTACGAAGGAGTGATTGTATCTTAATGAAAATTCATATTTGGAAGGACCTTGTAACTCAGATCTCTCATTTTAAATCCCGACCGGGTCCAGTGTCATTGGGGGGGGGGAATCTTGGAAAACACTTAAAGCAGAGATTAGGATGAAACTTTGTGTGGGAGGAATGAAACATGTCCAAGATACGTTACTGACATAACCGGACTGGATATTGAAAAGGATCTCGTGCTTTAAAAAACCGGACTGGATATTGAGAAGGATCTCGTGCTTTAGAGCTCTTATTTTAATTCTCGACCAGATCCGGTGACATTAGGAGTTGGAGGGGGAAACTGGAATTCTTGGAAAACGTGAAAATTGAGGTATCTTTATCTTACGAATGGGTGATCGGATCTTAATGGAACTTGATATATAGAAGGATTTTATGTCTCAGATGCTTCTTTTTCAGTTTGAATCGGATCCGGGGACATAGGGGGCTGGAGGAGGGAAACAAAAATCTTGGAAAACGCTTAGAGTGGAGAGATCGGGATGAAACTTGATTGGAAGAATAAGCACAAGTTATAGATACGTGACTGACATAATTGGAACGAATCTGTTCACTTTGGAGGAGGTAGGGGGTGTTAATGTGGAAAAATTAAAAAAATTGAGGAATTTTTAACTTTTTGATATTTAGAAGGAACTCATGTCTCAGAGCTCTTATTTCAAATCCCGACCAGATCTGTTGACATTGGGGGAGTTGGGGGGGACCGGAAGTCTTGGAAAACGCTTAGAGTAGAGAAATCGGGATGAAACTTGGTGGGTAGAATAAGCAAATGTCGTAGATACGTGATTGACGTACTGGATCCACTCTCTTTGGGGGAGTTAGGGGGTGGGGTTCAGTGCTTTGGCGATTTTGGTGCTTCTGGACGTGCTAGGACGATGGAAATTGGTAGGCGTGTTCTTGAGCTGCACAAATTGACTTGATAAAGTCCTTTTCCCCGAATAGACCATCTGGAGGCTGAAGGGAGAGAAAAAGGAGAAAAAATGTGGTATTTATAACTTACGAGTAGGTTATCGGATCTTAATGAATTTTGATATTTAGAAGGACCTCGTGACTCAGAGCTCTTATTTTAAATCCCGACCGGCATTAAGCCTCCGATTTTCCTTTTAAATCAATCTATTGATTCTTAGAATTTTAATAGAGCTCATACCATATGAGCTCTTGGCTCGTCCGGCCTCGTCACAAGTGCCATACGAGCTCTTAGCTCTTGTTAAATAATTGCTGAAAGGCTTCTTTGGCTGGTCGAGTCCCCAATACCAAGACTCAACTTGTGTAAACAATTAATATTCCAGTTCTTATCCATCCATTCATATCCTTTGTTGTTTTCCCAGCAGCAAATATCCGCAGGAAATCCTGAGGTATGTTGCTAAACTAAGTTAACCACTAAACCACTTATTTCTAGAATTCAGTTTAATGTTAGCTCGAAACCAAGAAATTGTATATCATCAACAACCGAAACCCGTTTTTAGTTCACCCTTTAACCAATATTTTCATTGAATTCTGATTATCATCTTCTATTACTTGGTTTATTTTCTTTTTTTAAGCGCCTGGATATAGGAGAGTGGGATGATTCGGTTTCTGTTGGAAGGAAGTTTTCACTAAATCCAACCCGTTGGCTCAAAAGTGGAATTGAGGTCAGAAGTCGAAAAAAGACAGTTATGTCTAAGAGACTTTCTTTTTTTGAACCATGTGAGTAATTTTAAAGTCTTATTGTCTTATTATTATTTTTCAGTTATCTGTATTGTCTCTTTTAAGCTAATATTATTATATTTCATCTTTATGATTCATTATTAGAAACCAAATTAAGGTATTTTAAATAATCACCATATCTCTTTTTTCTTTTTTATGGCAATTGGCGTGTTTAAAATCGTCAGTATTTTCTTTATTTTGCTTGTTTACCATGGAAAATTTTGATTTTTTAAAAATACTTTCATGGTTATGCTTGCCTGAGTGCCATGGGCCTTTTCGGACTGGGATTCGATTCAGTTTAGTGAGTCTGCTCATAAAAATGATTTGTTCTTGCTATCGACAAAAAAAATCTAACTTGTTTCTGATTGCCTAATGTAATTTTAACAAAAATATGGCGTCAACTACTACAGGGTCTCTGCTGATCTACACTCTTTAGTTATTGCAACCCTACTTATCTCATTCAACTCTGGATGAGCAATGGGTCATGACATAGTCTTTCTAATAGAATGAATGGAAGGTCAAGTTATCCTGCTGTAAGTCACAATATTAACATTGTAACAGGATAGCCTGACCATTTAGTTCTCATCTAGCATCGGCCTGTGAAAACCTCGAGATTTATCTCTCAGGCTATTAACCTCTTGAAGAAAAAAATTTTAAGAAATGGTTATTGTTAGACAAAGATTAGTTTGTCCTGAATGCAGACTGAGAGCATTTTCCATCTCAGTTAAATATGAGGGTGCAATTGTTCATTTCATGCAGGAACTGAAAAGCGTGCAAATATTGATGCAGTAAATTCCCACCTTCCCAATGCCTTCGTCATGAAGACGCATTCTCCCCTCTGTAAGCCCCCCAGTCAGACATAGGGCAACACTACTCTTTTTGTTGGCCTTTCTTCTATTCTTTGTACCACCTATAGTAACTTGCACCCCTGCTCACGTGAGGCATCAGTCCAGACCAAACCTTTCTCAAGTCTCCCAAGCGATGAATCAACGCATCAGTTCCCCTTGTTAGAGATGCTGGGTGTCAAACAGAAATGTTTGCATTATTGGAATTAAAAAATAAGCTAGAAGACGCTTTAAAACAAATTTCGATAATTGTTTCTCACTCCCTGTCTACAGTACAACGTAATGATATTCCTCCCCAACTGGATATTCTTAACTCCCCTTTTTTTTCTACTCAGCAAGACGAAGACTAAATCCAAAAATAATTACACTAATCAAGTAGAGGTCAAAAATCCAAAAATAATGTTAGTGACCGGATCTCTCAGGCTGAAAATAATGAAGAATCACCAATTATTCATGAGTTGGCTAATCCCTCTGACCTTGTATTACCTCTGGACAATTATATTTCTACTAATCAGTGTTTTGAAGAAAGTGAAATGTATAACCTGACGAATAATGAAGTCTCTTTGTTTCACATACGTAAATGTGCAAATATGATTTTGACTGGTTTATGCAAAATAGGAGATGACTGTACTTTAGACCCGATCGTTCTCCAAGCAAGTTTACGTCATTGCGTACTTCAAGCAACATTAGCAAAGTGAATAACCTAGATTACAGGACTGCCTCTTCCGCTAATAAAACAAAATACGTTCGTACTTCAACCAAGCTCCAGTAAAAAAAAAATGTGATGTGTAAACATTTTAATCATAATCGCTGTAAATTTCGTACGCAGTGTATGTTTTTCCATATTTGTCGTAATTTTATTTCAGGTAGCTGTAGTTCCATTAAGTGCAGTTTTGACCGTGTGAACCTTTGTCTAGTTTTAGCTTGCATTGATAAATGTTGTAGTTTTGCTCATACATCACCAGCAGCTGAGGTTAAGTTTCCTTCCTTGGACCCTGTTCAAGGGCCCCTGTCCAAAGATAAAAAATTGTATGAGTCACCCATCTCCCTTCCAACGTCCTTTTTTATTGCACCGCACTCAAGCAAAATTCTCGCATCGAAGTTCATCAGACACAGCTTAGCAATTAAGAAACCCTCCCCAAGTACGAACTCCCTTCCCTTAACCTTTTTTACCTCCTCCCCCTCCCCGCATACAGAAGTCCTATTTCCTCCCCCTTACAGTATGTCACCCTATACCCTCCCTACTCTGCCGCAAATCAGCAGTTTCTTGACAGACATGAATCACTCTCCCCACCATGGCAATTACTAAGTAACAGCCGTTTAACAGATCATCTCCATTCTGCTGCGATTCTCAGCCAAACTAACAATATCCCCGTTGAAAAAGAGTGCTCTCCTTCCCCAGACCCACGCTCCTCTTACTCCCTTCTGGCTCTCACAAATAGCAAACAACTGCTCGCTTTAGTAACCGTTTTACTTTTTCTAAGTTCCTTGTTACGAACGGTGAACGCCTGAATTTTGAGAGTAACCGAACTAGAGATCCTTTCCCAATTACACAAAATTGATGTAATTGCTGTAACAGAGGTCCAAGCACAGAACCCTGATCTTTTAAAAATCAATAACTGCCCCCAATCTTTAAAACTTCGTCTTCATGACCACCCCCTAGGTAAAAAGGAATATTATTATTTGTACGTGACTATCTCTTCCCTAAATTAATCCATGCTCCCAACTTTTCAGATTATGATGAAATCATTTGGGTAAGTGTGAGACCCAAAGTCTTACCTTGCCCTTTTAATTGGATTGTTTTTTGCTGCTTTTATTATTCCCAAATCAAAAGGCTGCACAAAGACAGTGGTTTCTCCAGCAACTAAACAGTAGTGCCAACTTTGTCCTCTGCAAATTCCCAAACGCCGGTATTTTCCTAGTAGGTGATGCCAATGACCTAAAGCTAAATTTCTAGGTACTAATTTGAAATTAGAGACGAATCACTTTTTTTATGCAAAGGTACAACCTTTTTTTTTAATTTAATCTTGTTATTCAGGCTTCATATGTGATATGGTTGTAAAATAGTGATCTTTAACCTTGGTAAAGTCATGAAAACTTAAAAAAAATTCCTTCGTGTGCCTTCTTTATTTTTCTGTTGCCCATTTATATATTTTATTTTAGTTGTGTTTATCTTGAAATGTTTTCTTCCGTTTTTCGTCCAGTGCACGTTTTACAGAATAACGTTGCTCGGTCGTTATATGGTCTACTTTTCTGGTATTCGGTAAGAAACACAAATGGGTGTTTAAGGATATTGCCAGTTGCTGGACTACGGGCATTCTGCACAATTTTATTCATATTTATGCTGTAAAACCCTATACACCCTGCATGTGTTGAGAGCTTAATGTACTCGAGATCTTCGGTTCATGATTAGGACGTTCAGACCTCTAGTGATGTTAAATCGGTCGTCTCAACGACGTCAATGTTTTTTTATCCTTCATAGGGGGATTAAGAGTTAGAACCATCCCGATCAAAATATAAGTAATATTTGTGACATTTCCTCGTTTAAGAAAGTAATTAAGGAAATTCTTTTTAGAGAATTTTATTTTTAAATATTTTTCTGTTTTAGAGGCGCGATTTTTTTGGGGTTGAGCTCCCAAATTTTTTTTTTACAATATAGTGTGAAATTCGGCGTAATTTTTCTGATATTTATTTATAAGGCTTGTGGTTTCGAGGAGGAAATGTGATTTTTTTAGTCACCATGTTTTATTGTTTCAGTTTATGTAATTTACCACCTATTAGACAAGTTTTCTAACTTCTCTGATTTTCCGTTGAACTGATGGCTCTTTTTTTGTATTAATAAATTTCCCTCTATTTGTCTCTCTCACAATAGAAGCAGCACAAAATATTTGCTCATTTTCCTTCTGTTTTTGATTAATCTGATGCTACTAGTTGTGCTTTGGTTCCTCGCCGTACACTTTTTGTCTATGATTCAAAATTAGCTAATATCCAACCAACTCTTCGCTGACTGAAGGATTATAAATTCCAGACACCTCATCAAATACAGTAGTATCAGACTTTCATATGAATCTAGCTAAATCGATTTAAAACAGTGTAAATTAAATAAGTGCTTCCATTGACTGTGTATGCTCGTTCGAATGAGCGTCTATTAATGGTGAAACATCTTAACTCTCATTGAGACTTCTGGTTAATACAGAATTAGTTATAAGGGAGGGGATGGAGGTAGAAATTGATAGAGAATCTCTCCTAAGTTCTAGGAATATTTCTGGTCTAGGCTGTTATAATGAAAGTAAAGAGTAACATTAAACCCCAAAGTGAGTTGAATTTATTCCGTATAGAAAGGAGGATGCTCTTGCCTCATCCCTAACCTCTTTTTTTGTGAACAGAGAAGCTTCAGAGGATGCTCATTTGATGGGACATTGAGAGTTCTAGCCTTTTTTGAAGTCGAAATTGAGTGGAGACCAACCAGCCCTTGTCCTAAGACTATTTTCATATACATTCCTTCTGGTACCCTTTAGGTACCTAAGGGGTCTAATCTGAAGGACATTTTGAGGTGCCTATTTTGTGCTTCCTCTATGGCTACTCTATTTTGCGTGTGGGAATTTTGTTATGGGGAAGAATTATCCGGGGAGGGGTATTTTCCTCCGGGGGAATTCTCCGCAAGGAGGAATTTTCTGGGGGAAACATCCAGCACCGTTGAAGGTCGCTGCATCATTTTGATTGAACAACGTTCAATGAATCCGCCGTTTTTCTATTAAAACCATTTTGGAAGCTGCTGTTTCTTGTAGATTATACACTTATCGTATCACTATAGATATTTTTTTTCTACTTATTAAAATAGATATCTTAAAATTTTGATGGTCATCTAATCTACATGATGACCTCTGGATAGAAACACTGCATTTGAAACACATTGCTCTCTGCTAAGTCACTGCTGTCGCATTAGCTATGAGAGAAACTTGTAGCCAGCTGAGATAAACTTTATTTTATAGCCAGCTGGTTCAGAAGAGTGCATCGCTCAAGAAACGAACGGTCAATTCCTATGTACGACATTTCATCTTCTACGTCCTTTGCCAACTCAACATCTGCTAAAATTGTAAGAAGATCTTCAACAAAGTAAGGCCCTTCAATTTTTTTTATTTACAATTCAATAATTAAGGCAGAAAGCAGGTTAAGCTAAAATAAGTATTTTCATATGATATTTGGTTCCATCTCAAATAGGAAATAAAATAAGTTGTTCTTCTTTTTGCTCTTTGGGGAACCTGTTAAGTAAAATCAGATTAGTTCTTTTTTTTTACGGTAGTACATAGGGAAATTTAAACTTGAAACAGCAGAAATTATTCCTTTGAAAAAAAACACTCTCACAATTGCAATTACCATTATTAGTTAGGTAAGTTAATTATTCTTTAAATATATGCTTGATGCGGTCAAATTAAGCAAATATTTATTGTGGAGAGTTAGTAGAGATTCTAACCATCTAATAATAATAATAATAATAAAAAGATAAAAAGAAGCTTGAGACTAAGTATTAGTCTCAAGCTTCTCATACTAATACTAAGTATTAGACTAAGTATTAGTCTCAGTTTTAGGCCACAATTTATTTCCGTTTTTTAGTAACAGTTCTGGCTCTTCATGATTTATAGGCTAATCTATTTAGCAAGTATATGATCTCCGATATGATCGGAGATCAGCACCGCCGGTAGGGACTTTAAAGTCTAATGCCGTATCCTTTACCTTTTTTTTTACCTATTTAGCAAGTGTTTTTGTATTTTTTTTTTTATTTTTTTTTAAGTGTTGGATCAATATTTGATAGGTTTTGATTGTAAGTGTTATCATTTGTTTTTTCTTTATATTATATTGTAGCGTACTCCTCATTTTTTGAGGGAAATAAAGAAAATAAATAAATAAAAATAAAAATTAAGCTCAACGGGGAAAATATATTTCGTTAATAGCCACTTCCTCCAACTTCTTTCAGCTTTACTCTTTGAAACCTCTTCCGCCATTCCGTTCTCTTTAAAGCTTCCTTTTTTGAGATCTTCCATGAAATCGAAAAAGTTTTGGATGAGTTTAATTATTTAATAGAAATTTAATGAGGATTCCCCCACCTGTTTTTTCCCACTACCTTATTATGTTTCCTAGGATCTGCTAAGTAGAATCATTCTTAGGATACGAGCTATTTGCCCTTAGGAGATATCCAAGTCATCTTGGCCACTTTGAGAGCATAAAATGTGAATGACAGAGTATTTCCTTCTATCGTTATTAAGCTTTTGTAACTAAGCTTAAAATGTGTCTTAAAAAATATCAAGAAATGTTTTCTTCCGATGCTTCTTGAGTTTCTGACTTAGCCACTGAGCGTTATAAGGACGAGAATGTATAAACACAGAGCATTTCACATTACTTGACACGGGAATATGCGCGCTCCGTTATTGTTGCTTTGACCTTCCCTTTTCAATAAAAAAGTATAGGTCTTTTATTTACAAGGAAAGAGTGATTAAAACATAAAACCCCCAAAAATACAATTTGTCTTCATACCCATATAGGTTTGAAACGTTTTGATTTAAGACTGAAAGTTGCCCCGCATATTTTTAGACATTATTCTAATATGTAGTTCAAATAATATCATAGCCCCTCCAGCCCCTTCTTCAAATTTGGTGGTAGTTTTTGCTTGTTTTTAGTTTTAATCGTTCTGATTGGGGGTTAGTCTTTACAAGGTACATACTAATGTGCAAGGATTCTAGAAAAACTAAAGTAACTAGAACTTTATCATATATATATATATATATATATATATATATATATATATATATATATATATATATATATATATATATATATATATATATATATATTTCTTTTAGGGCAAGTGCATCTTTGCAAAAAGCAAGACAAAGAGTGGAAATGCATTTAGCGAAGATCAAATTAAACAGATTACGCAAGAATGATGGAACAAAATTTGCTACTCCAGGTAAGCAAAAATAGAGCTATTAAACGATACCGGGATCTTTTTTTTTCTTTTTTTAATGTTGATATAATTCAACAATCAACAGAGAAAGAACAAAAAAAGAGTCAATACCGTTTTCAATATTAGTATAATAATATTCTGGCTGAAGAAACAATTTTCTTTTTTCTTTTTTGTGTTTGTTGAAGTGTTTGATTGGCTTTAAGGGGGCTACATGTTTAACATGAAACAGAGAATAAACAGAAAATTCAAGCGTTACCTTTAGAAAATTAAGTTATTGGTTCTGGATTTCCGGAAAATTCTAGCAGGGGAAACAATTTATTAACTTTGGAAAATTCAGTTCACTCTGCTCTGCTGCCCGATTCTTTGTATGCCTTGGATTCAGGGCGTAATTTTCTACGGGGAAGGTGGGCAACTGTACCCTCCAGACCCAATTTTGCCCCCTCCCAGACCTCAGTTTGCCCCCCCCCCCGGAAATTTAATTTATGCAAAGAATTTTGTCAAAATTAAGATAAGCTTGCATAATTCAAGTATTCATAGAAACAGGTCAGTTTTCTTTAGTATATCTTGCCTTTATGGTAATTTTATGGTAACTCATTTTTTGAGTTATAATATAAGAAAAGAATTATAATTTTGAACTTAGTAGACACGTGCGGTTATACCTGTGGTCCAGAGGCAAGGGCCAATGTTTTCATGTAATTTAATATGGGTTTACGGTAGTCAAGTGAAGTCCAAGCAAAGTGTTGGTGGGGGGCGAAAGACCATTGCTGTGAATTTGTTTTTTTTTTTATTCAAGTGAAGGTTTCCAAACCACTCTGTACATCCTTTTGGTTTTTCTGAAATATCTTTTTTGTTTTTTTACAGATCCGAGCAGAAGGAATTCGATTGACATGGAATCATTGCAGCAAGATGCAGAATTAGAAAATTCTCTTCCGCGGAAAATAGTTTCTAAAGAGCTTTTAATTGAGGGAATGATGAGGTTGGAATTTCTGCTGAGCTCTACAGCCCCAGGATCGATCCCAGAACCACATGTTATTGCTGCTGTACTTGAGCTGGTATTAATTTCCATAAACTCGAATTCTTTTCAGATATGTGAAAGTTTGTGATATTGAACAATGTCTAAATATCGTTGTACTGAAAGCATGCAACCTAGGGTGCCCTTATGAGTTATTATCATTAGTTATAGCGAATTTTTGTGAAAATCATAAGAATAATTCCGTTTCAAATAAAGCACTAAGTAGATAAAGTATTTTTGTAGTACTATTATATGAGGTGGGAGAGGGGCTTGTAGGTTTGGCTTGGGCATTAACATGCCCGCCAATGTAAACTGAACGGACTACCAACATCTCTGTTGTTGGGAAACTGAACATGATTTTCTAAAAAAAAAAAAGAAATAATCAAAGACAATGACTAATGCTTTAAAACGTCATTCAGAAATCTTCCCCTTTACTGAGTTTTACATACAAAGCAGATTACGTGATGAAGATTGGCAATCACTTCATGTGAATAGTCAATTTCGCCCGTATTTGTGATTCATTTGAAATTTTTCACCGTTCAAATGGAAGATAATTGTCACCACTACAAAGTTAAATTAATAATGTGTGTCTCGGAGGAATATTCAAGGTCAGGATCAAGACATCGTCAATATTGTAAATTGGTTATTTATTGACTTTAGGGAAACTAATCCGTCTATTGATTGCAGAGGACCTCGTTCCCTAAAGTATGTTAAAAATTTCCCTTAATCATGACTACCCTCCTCCCCCCCCCCTTCAAGGCCCATGCTTGCGAAGGCTTATGAGTCTGTAGAGTCCTTAGGTAAAAATTTGCTGTTGGGTTTCTGTAAGATTCTTTAATTTTTAATAAAGAATTTTATACTTTGCGTCAAAAGCTTAATTTGAATTTGTTTTTTACTAATATAGGTGGAAAAAAACGGTCATGGTAACAAATATTGATTGTTTTCATGTAGGTAACCTTAAGCCTAGATAAAAATCACTTTTGTTTCATTTATTTTGAGTTTGGTGGCAAGAAAAACTGTTCATTAGTTAGCTATTGTGCTGCTAATCTTAACGCAATAAACTTCGGAGAGGTCATTAGGAAATTCAAATTTCTGCCCTTCGTAAGAGTCAAAAGTATTGGAGGGCAGTTGGTCCTCTTCCACGCCCATTGTAAGTACTCTCTCCTAAAGAAATCCGATCAAATTTTGGGATTGCCATTTTGTTCAAATTTTGCCACTTTGTTCAGGATATGATATGATCCCCCACAGCTCCTAGGGCAAGGACTGTAAGCTGCGTAAGTTACCCGTTGTTTACATATAGGGTTTTTTATTTGTAGGGGGGGGGGCATATTTCGTCCCTGGTCTCAAAAAAGGCTTAGGGTATTAAGTTGAAATTTTCAGGGGATGTGAAGGGGGATGTTACAATAAAATCAAAACACACCATTTGCATGCTGATTGTCAAAAGGGCTTATCAGAAATGCCTTAGAAACAGTTGAGGGGGATGTTGAAAAATGGTGGAAGGGTAACCAGTCCTCGCCAATTCCGTTTTAGCTTACCTCCCCTAAAGACTTCCGATCAAAATTACCGATTTTGTTGAAATAGTCTAATGGTCAAATAAATTTGCTTCCGGGGATGACAGTCCTTGCCAAAACCCTTGGGGCAAGGGCTGTAAGTTATGCAACTTGCTTGTCGTTTTACATAGGGCTGGTTATTGGGAAAGGGAGGGGTGGGTGTTTTTGGTCCTGGGTCTCCAAAACGCTTAGGGCATCAAGGTAAAATCTTACAGAGATGTTGAGCAAACTACAAACACATTATATGCATTCTGGTTGTCGGAAGGGTATGGCCTATCAGCAATATCTCAGGAACACTGATGTGTTTTAAGTAGAAACTTTTAGTGCATGTTGAGGGGGATGTTGAAAAGTAGCTGGAGGGCAAGTAGCCCCCACCCCACTCTTTTTAAGTCTCAGTCCCCTAAATGTAGGTTGAAATTTTCTTCAAAATAGTGAAAAGTTCATCTAACTTTTTCTCCGGGGATGCGGTGCCCCTATAGTCCCCTGGGTAAGGATTGTAAATTATATAGCTTTCTTATTATTTACACATAGGATTTATCACTGTAAAAGGGGGAATGTATAATGCTAGTTATTTTTTCAGAATTGCCGAAAGGTCTTGTCATTTGCACTTTACTGAAAACAAGATATATTTGAAACTGAGTTTTTGTAACTTTAACATTGACAAAGTAAAAAAGAACGGTCGTTAAATAAAATTTTGAATCTTGAATTGCTGAGTTTTCTAACAATTAATATCTTTTTATATCTAACACTTAGTTCATTTTCATTAGTTCTTTGCAGTCAGATTGATTATTCTAGTGACTTAGTTTTTTATTTTCGTTGACGTTTGGAAAAACTTAAGAACACTGTTAAAGATACAAATAGTTATCAATGAAACGCAAGTAACGTAATAGACTTTAACAGGTTTATGATGAAAAGGGAGAGTAGTAGCCAAAATCCTATGTGTAGTAATTTCTGTTAGTTTTAAGATTGACTTAAGTGTTCATTTTAATTTTTAGTTATTTTAGGATTTTATTATTCCTATATATCAGTACTTCTTACCTTTATGTTTGATGTGATAATTTATTTTAGTTTTGTTCGTATTGGGTTTCAATTATACTTTGACAGTGATTTCTGGTCGTTTGAAGTTTGAATTATTATAGGGGTTTATTTATGTTCGTCGTAAGGTTTAAATGGCTTAAATGGCTTCTTTAGTTTTCTTTGAAAAACGCTTTTTCAGAAAGTTCTTTTTTAAATTAATTATTGAATAATACATCTTTCTGATGTAAGAGCCTTTTAATGGTAATTCTCTTATTGAAGTAAATGCATATCATATGCATTTGAAACCAAAGTGCTAAAAAAAAATTTCTTTTCTTTTCTTTTTTTTTCTTTTTTTCTTTTTTCTTTTTTTTGAAGTTAGCATGCCGAAAATAAATTAGTCAATAATGTTTTATGTCTAATTCAAACAATACAATTAATAAAAAAAACTTAAATTAACAATAAGATTTTCCAAGCATGCATAACATGGACGTATTCAGAAATTAGATTGGGAGGGGGGACTAAGACTCCATCGGTTTTCAAAATGGCCGTGGGAGGACTATATGACTGTTTGATTAATCATTCAAGCAAAACTAAGTAATCCAAGTCGCTACAGTTACTCAAGTAAGTATTTAAAACTACAAATTCAATATTGTTCAACAAATATTTTTAAGCAGTCAAAATAAACAATCGAATCGATGAAATTACCATGTTTCTGGTAGTATTTTTAACACATTTTTGCAACATGAGAGACTTCTTGGAGGACCTTCAGTCCCTGACCCCCGCCTCCTCAATGGGTATATGGGTGTGTTGTAGAATTCACTAAAACCTTCATCACCAAAGCTTGCTGTTTTTCGATATGTGTCCTTAACTCTTATGGACGTTTCCACGACCTTTCTTAGGACTTCTTTAAACCCAAAAATAGAGCATTGATTTTTTATCATCCATATCAATTTGGATCCTTTATGTGTTTAAAGCAAGTCTTTGTCTGATTTATCTCGCTACCTTTTATAGATGGAAGGACTGAAGATTGCAAAAAACTAAAACAGGGGAGGGGAGGGGGCTTCTGACTTACACGGAACTATCGATAAAAAAGCTATTAAAATTAAAACAATTGCTCAAGTAGCAAAGTGGTAATTTTCCATCATGTGTTTTGCAAAATTCAAAATGAAAAGTGGAATTTATCTAATCACTTAAGTACGTGTAATTTTGAGAATAGCCTCTGTCAACATAATTGTGCTTTGAAAGGAGGGGGGTGATATCAGGTTGCACATTCAGAATTGATCAAAGTTTACGCACAAACCACTTTACAGGTGTTCCACAACTTTTGCTCGATACTTTAGTATGTTTCTGTATCTACCAAGAAAAGTCACACTAAAATCCAAAACATAAATCATTGATAATTGGAAAATCTGGCATTCATTCCATAGGCTGTTTAGCATTCATCAGTCGTGCTCAGTGTTGTGCTTTCTCTGTGACCCCCTCTTTCCCACTGAATTATCTAACATGAAATTCACTCAAACTAAACAAAATAAAATAAAAAATTTTCTTCTTAAATCAGTTTTTCAGAATTTGTGTTTTCGTAAGGGTTGCTTTCTTTTTGTTTTTGCGGATACAGTCTTTCATTTTAGCCGTCTGCTCCTGTAATCTCCCGTGTGTGCTTCCTGTTTGAATGTGCTTTGCTAGTAAGACGCTGCATTTGTGGTCACTGGCCGTCTTGGATGAAGTCAAATTCTCAGTTTTCAGCGTCTTTTAGGAGTGTTGCTGATCCAGCTTATCGTGCAAGTAGCTGTTCAGGTAACTGTTCACATTTAAGCTTTTAGGTAACTGCCTACATGATGATAACCCCCCTTAAAAGCACTTTTTGCTGTATTTCTTACAATGCACAGATCTGATTTTTTGCTTTTTATACTTAGCTAAAACTTTTCTTTTTTTCTTTTTCTTGCAACACTGACGACTGAGCAACAAAGTATTATAGTAATAATGAAGGTCAATATCTATCATTTGGAGGATAATGACTCAAACCAGCGCAAAATAGGAAGGCACGTTTCCTGTTAAGAAACCGGAGAAACTAAAATATAAAAGCAGAACAAACATTGAAATGAATATTACTGTACTGTTTTTTAATTATTCTTAATGTATAAATTTCAGTTATTTAGCAATTACTTTGGGTTTTGGCAAAGTGTCAATACAAATTCGGTAGATCCTTGCATTGCATCTGTAACAGCTGTTGTAACAGCGCTGCTCAAAATTTGTTTGTTTCAGTGAAACAGTTATGTTCTGGGCACGTTAATCAGATCTACCAAAATAAAAATAAATAAGTTTCCTCTTTCTAAGATACTTCGCGCATCATTTGTTTTGTAACATTCTTGGTCTAATCCAAAGATTTTGCAGAACAAGAAAATAAGATGGAACGAGAAACACGTCAAGCTGGGACCAATACCTGAATTATTATTATTTCATTATTATACATTTAGGTTCTTACAATCCCTGTTCTAATCATCGAGCTCTCTCAGTCATTTCGTTGCTATCTTTATTCCATAATTCTTTTTTAATATTCATGTCTAATCGAAAGATTGGATTCAAATTTTCAAGAATTGTTAAAATTTTGAAACACACTCAATTTCTTTAATTAATTTTCCCGTTTCCCCTTTTTTCTTTTCTTTTTTCTAGTTAGTTCCCACGGAAATAAGTCATCATGGCCAAATCACGTACCTTGTTATGTTTTCTGTAGGCTCTTACAGTCTTTATCTAATCATTATGCGCCGTTGCTTTATTAATGTTAAAAAGGGGGGAAGATGTCCTCGATGCAGAATATCGTAGTTCAAGCAACTTTTCATATATTTCAAGCCAATGGATTTTCTTAGTTATTCAAGGAAAAGAGCTGTAAGTTTCCTACACAAGGGTTTCAGATAAGGGGATTCTAATATGTTGTATATCTTATATGTCGATCGGACTCTATTTTTAGGAGTTACGGGCTACTGTGTTTCTTAGCATGGGACGTGATCGTCTCTTACTAGGTTGCTAGCTATAGCTGCAACCCGGATATAGTTTTGGCCATTTACTCCTCCCAGACTAATCTGGAGCTTCTTACCTTTCTCTGATCCGGTTTTGGGTGATTTTATTGAAGAGTTTCAAGGACATAAACACAGTCTATCATGAGGTATCTCAAGTCACCTAAGTGGCTCTTTGATGTTGCAAGCATTGAGTGGGGTTGAGCCACTTAGGTCGCAATGAACAGTGTTGAAGAAAGGAAAGTGATAAGAGTGATGAAAAAACAATATTAACCGCTGTTTAATTGACTGAGGATTAAGCAACAGAATGAGCTAGTCCTGTGATACATGAGAACGAGCACCATTGTATTCACAACAGTAGTTAATAGAACGGATTAGCATTGCCTAACGGAACTGTATTTGGATGACAAAAACATTAAAAAATTGTTAAATAAAAACTTGTGTAAAATGTGGTTTTCATACCTTTGACTCGAATACTTCATTTATTTATGCTCAAGTGGCATTTATGTTTGCCACTTAGGTCCTCAGTGCACTTATTTAGGCGTTAATCCAGTTTTCTTATTTTCACATTTGAGAAACAGAGAGGTGCTAGCTGATTACAGGGTTTGTTGGTAGTAGAGCACATTTACGTTTTTCTATTGGATAACTGAATGAAGATATAATCTAATCTACATCGTATTCTTAGTTATTTCTACATTAAGAGACAAATTCAATGAAAATAAGGAAACTCGACAATTTACATTCTATTTTAACAATTGGTTTATCCCTTATACTTTATTTTAACTCATTGTATAACCTTCGTTACAGACCAATCCTTGATTGCCCTGTAGTTCCCACTTCGATACTTTTGCTTGCCACTTATTTGTTGTAACGTCTATATAATATCTTTATTCTGACTTTGCATAGTGTGACTGAATAGACCGTATTAATATTTAGTGTCGCTCCACAATGAACCTTGATCGATCTCTGGTTATCTTATCATGTTGTATACGTCAGCACCTTGACACAATTTTGAAATAGTAAATGCCTGTTCGTTTCAAACACATGCATACAAGGGGGGAAGGATTTCTCCTGTAACTGATAAGAAGAGTTTCTCTCTTGAAAAATTACTAACTCGCAGTCGAAGATGTACAGATTTGGTATTTCACAACGCTTTCCGTGAAAAACAAAATCCCTGAGTTTTTGGTTGTGAATGCTTATGTCCGCTAAACAAGTCCAAAAGAGATGAAAATAATTGGAGAATAAAAACAAAGAGAAATGGGAGAATAAAATTGGGGGAATAAAAATAAAGAGATGAAAATAATGGGCGAGATTGTTTGATGCTTGAACCCTTAGTTTAGAAGGGGAGGGATCCCCCAAGATTTATCAAAAGGATCCATCAGGAAAAATTGGCAACTAGAATTCTTGCGCCAAGGTGTCGTGGAGTTTTGCAGTAACTTTTACCCAGGGGTCACAGTTGTGGAGCAACGCGTGGACCCATATCTCACGGGTAATAAATTTGTATGCTTCGTTACACGTTTACAGGTGCGTTATGATTATTGAAAGTTTTGTTTTGTTCTTTGAAGAGATAATATGAAGTTCTATCAGGGTTCAAAGTTACTTGATTCCTAAAAAGTTTAGCTCCGAAACTAGGACATTTGGCTTCGATGAAATAACGATTATTCATAAAATAAAAACAAAGTATCAGAAGAAATTTTATTTCCGGAAAACTAATGTCAGCTCCAGTTCTTAGGAGATCAAGATCTGTCTATCTGAAGTTCTACCTTGTCCATAAAAAAAGTTACCTGTAGGATATGACAAAAAATTGGATGTGTCGTGATAACATAAGGAAGCAATTCTGTATATAAGAAAATTTTAAGCAATCTTACTGTCTTTTTATAGCATTAGTCAATAAAAATAAAAGAGGCCTCAAACCTATCAATTCGTGGTAATGAACTGTAAAAAAGGATGATGTGACTCAATAGTAACCGGAACTCTAAGAAAAAAAGTCTTGATCACAATACATGCATCAAAAGAATCGAATTTAGATGTTTATTCAAGATATGTGAAATCCATCAAATTTAATGTTACCATCAAAAGTTATGAGCCTGAGAAAATGTGTCCAATTTTTGAAAAAGGGGGAAACGCCACCAAAACATCAAGTATTCCTAATGAAAATGACACTATCAGATTCATCGTACCAAAAAATTGTACTGTAGAGGTTTCAAGCTCCTATGTAGAAGAACGTCGAAGTTTGCAATTATTTTTTGCCGGAAGAAAAGATCACTGATGCGTATTTATTTGTTTTTTTTTTTAAGAAGTGATCATATCGTATCAATGATCGTAGAAGATCCAAAGAGGGCTCATTTTGTCAGAAATCAGAAGTTCTAGTGTCCTTTTTAAGTGACCAAAAATATTGGAGGGTAGCTAGCCCCCTCCCACGCTTATTTCTTCCTCAACGTCGCCAAAATCAAAATTTTGAGATAGCCATTTTTTCAGCATAGTCGAAAAGTTTCATAACTATGTCTTTGAAGATTACTTGACCCCCCCCACAGTCCTCTGGAGAAGGGCTGCAAGCTATAAACTTGGCCCATTTTTTTATATACAGTATTGGTTATTGGGAAGTATACAGACGTCTTTCAGGGGTGATTTTTCTGGCAGAGTGGCGAGGTGTTACATGGGAGGATCTTTTCATTTAGATATTTTTTGTGGGGAATTCTATTCCCCACAAACTTTTTGTGGGAAAAAGAATTTTTCATGTAGGGGAGCCGGATTTCCCAGATTTATTAACAAACTATCAGAAATTAAATTAAAAAAAAAATTCTACAGAAAGTAAGTAGCAACATTGAAACTTAAAACAAACAAAATTATCGTGTATATTTTTGGGGTATCATCTTTCCTCAATACCTCGCTCTTTACGCTAAATTGTTTTTATTACTTTAAAAGAGCTTATTATTCTAATTAAACGGCCTTAGTGATTCAGGAGTCATTCTTAAATAACCGGAACAAAAAATCAACCTTTAGCGTAAAGAGCGAGGAATTGGGGTGAGCTGACCCCCGAAATATACGTAATAGTTTCTGTTCTTTTTAAGTTTTAATGTTGCTCCTTACTTGCAGTTGGAAAAAAACTTCTTTTTTTTATTTAGTCAACAATTTCAAAGACAGCCCAAAGTCGGAATTTGGCATTCAAGATTTACTTTTCCAGAATTATTTCCGTGAAATCTAGAATAAATATTGGTTTTGTTCTCCGGTGCCGATCGAGAATCTAATGCTTTACTCTGGCAAAGAATAGAATTGTTCTAAAAAAGCCTACTATCCCAGCTTAAAGAGTCTTGTTTTTGAAACAATATACAGCATGAGGGAAAATTGCTTTTATTTTTTGCTGATAAACTACAGGGAACTTTACAAACTTTATTTGAACTTTTCTGCCCTGTGTCACAGTTTCTACATACAGAAAAGTTTCCGAGTTTGTATCTCTTATCGCTTCGCAGCCACTGACTGCTGAAGAAAAAAACAGGTGTGAAAGGAGTAGTGTTGTTTGCAGTACAATTAAAAGCCTAAAAATGCATAGTATGTGTATTCTACGTTTCTGCCCATATAAAACAATGGAATTCTCTTGATTTGGTTTTGTATAGTTATTTATTTTCAATTAATTATGGTTTTTTTATATACTTTTATATAGTATGGGGGATCGTGTTTCAAGTTTTGACTACTAGTCTTATATCTGAAGCCGAACTGGCCAGCCAGCCATCAGTCGCGTCAGTGTTCTCTTTGAAACAACTCTATATAGCTTCTCTGGTGCTCGATTACAGTTGCAACAATTGTATATATAGATATTGTTTGTTTTTTTGTTCTTGGTTTTAGGTTTTATTTAATTTTATGTTATTTTAAATTTAACTTTGTTTCTTAGTGGTGAAGACGCCTTGTTGTATACAGGCAAAATATCCTTGTCGTTTTAGTCTGTCTTTTACTTCTACTGGATGTCATCCCATTTCTTTTGTTTATCTTGAGATCGCTCTGTCTTGCTTTGTTTTTGACTACTTATCTTAATTAAAATTCAAGGAGTCAATCTGAATAAAAAGTATTTAATTTGATTTTTGTTGGCCAGGAACTCGTAGTCGCAAGTATGTCAGTATGCAACGAGCAGCTGGACGAATGTTCCACATGTGGGCAGAGCTTATAGCAGCAAAATTAGAAGACATATTGGCACGTGACACAAAGTCTCTGGATGATGTTGTTTTACCAACGAATGATGCTACACAAAGAAAACAGCTCTTTGAGACTGATGAAAATGAAGATTTCATTAATGAGGGTAAGACTTGCAGTCAATCTTAAGTCATAGTTGTTGTCTCCTCTAGTATAAATCATTACTATGGCGTGTATTCAAGGAAAAATAAAGGTAAAAACTCAGAGGAATGATCTGTTGTTAAGTCATAAAATAAGGATGTTCGTGAATCAAACTTTCACGAATGGCTCTATTTCCAAAAAAAGTACTAGGGGAAGTATTTTTAGACTACTTCTGTCGCCTCATCCCTCCTTACAGAACTTGAAAAATTCTATAAAAACAAAATTACTTATATGTATTTTAAGTATAGTCAAATGCAAGTTTTGCTTTAGCTCCATCTTAATTGGTGTAGTACCTTGTCTTAATTGGCAAATAGCATTAACAAGAATTCTCTATTTTTGAACAACAAAGTAAGGTGAATAGGGGTCTATTTAAAAAAATAACCGATTTATTTTTATTTAGTACTGAAGCGCGGCTATAGGATCGTAACGGCTATTAGTTCGGAAGAAGAAGAACGTGTAGCCTCTTCTAGTGGTTCTACCACTTGTAAGGAGACTAGTAAAGGAGAGGAAGCCGTGGTCTATTGTAACATTTTAAACTTGAATTGAAAGAGTTCGAAATCTGCCATCCGTAATTTGTGTGTCAACTTCGTAGATTTTATAATCCTTATTATCTTTATTACACCAATTAATACAGTGCTGATTTATATAGCAATATTTATTTTTCTTTATTAATA
This sequence comes from Artemia franciscana, assembly GCF_032884065.1. Classification (NCBI taxonomy): domain Eukaryota; kingdom Metazoa; phylum Arthropoda; class Branchiopoda; order Anostraca; family Artemiidae; genus Artemia; species Artemia franciscana. The sequence continues at coordinate 12,424,691 of NC_088876.1, forward strand.
ATGCTTATCTTACAGTTTGGGTGGATAACTGTTTAACTGATTGTACTTAATTTTCATTTCAATTATTTATTTTGTATAGTTTTCCTGGATCATATAGTTTAAATTTGCTTTCCAAGAAAAAAATATATAAATACACTCCTCTTCTTGAATTCATTTATTGAAATTACTGGTAGTTAATTGTGCTAACACCAAAGAAATCAGTTATAAAACTCTGGACAAAAAAGATATGTTTAAAGCATTTTTATAGTACTTTTTGCTAGGTCAGTCTGTAGAATTTTTTTTTTGTTAATCTGTAAAAGAGCAAATCCTTCCGGGGATATATATGCTTTAAAATATATTACCTATACTGTATAACACTTTATTTTAATTAATCTAAACCTATTTCTGCTCTACTTTAGTTCATATATACCTTGTTCGTTGTTGTTTTGTAACATGTGCCTAATTAGAAGAGGCTTTGAAATGTCTTAAAGTACAAAGGATATCAAAATAAAAATACAATTTGCCCGATGGACCTATCTTTGGTCTCTTCGCGCCTGAAAATCGTGGTTTTCCAAGGTTTTCTTTTCGTCGTTCCAAATTATTAAGTTTTTGTCGCTATATCAAATATTCGTCAGTATCACCATGTTATTATTCTGAAAAGGAATAGACCCACTATCACCGTATCAATGATTGGGCCTTCAAGGTCCGTTGCCTCCATACCCCAAAACTATGCTCCATTTGTGGATGGGGGCCAATGATGGATTTGGCCTTCCTACCTTTACCATATATTTTGCCAGTTGTGGGACTTCGGCTTCCCTTACTATGTCTTCCAGCGTAACAATAATGCTATGAAATATCTTAAGCCGGTGTCTAATCCTAGCTGAACATTACTTTGTTAGATGGCTTCTTGTTTTCCACAGTGTAGTCATCTCGTATTTTTACCATGATGACGATTCGGCCATCCCTATTCGAGAAAGATATTCCCCAAAATTTCCAATCCCTGTTATGACTTCTATAACCATTATTGTCTCAGATTTTTTCAGTCATAGAAAATGTTTAGTCAGGATAGGGTTAAACTTTGAGAATAATTCCTTCATTTCCTTACATCCCACCTTCTTATGCCGATTTTGTTCCGCTCTTCCATTGCTCCTCACGTTTGCATTCCAGCATCTCTGAGAAATTGGGATAAAAGTTTCTGGGCCGTAGTATATCAATGATGTCCCAGTCCTAGCTGCTTCATCTACCGTCTCATTACCCTCTATTTCAGAGTGGTGTCGCCACGTTGAATCCTGAATATATCTAATCAAACTAATTTGTTAAACTTGACAACGCTCTTCGTCCTTCGAAATTCAAACATTAACAATTACTCATTCCCTGAGACAATTACAACTTTAAAGGAATGAAACACCGCCTTAAACTGTTTTGTGTGTATGTTCTTTGCTTATTTTATGCTGATTTTTTGCTCAAGTTGTTTTTTTTTCAATTTGGTCCCCACTACTACCAAAATTACATAACAGCATACGGAAGCATTTTTCGTTAAAATTAAATTTTAACGATTTTTCCTACTTTTTAAGATGTATTTGGTTGTTGGGGTTTCTAATTAACCAATTTTAACTCATTTTTAATCATATCTCAATCATAATATTTTACCAATTGTAACCAATTATTTAACCAATTTTGACAATCATATTTCATTTTCACCTCCTTGGTACTTTAAATAGCCCATTGCATCAATGAGAATTTTTCAAGCTTCAGTTCAGATCTTAGGTTTTTTATTCCATGTACTTCTGACTCATTAAGTTTCCCATATTTTAGTCATTAGAAATCCTGATGGTAAGGACGGTTGCTGGATACTTTCTCTTGCTGCTTGTCATTTACTGCTTAAACATTTAGCCTGTGGACATCCAACTCACTTAGTTTCCCATATTTTAGCTATTGTTAATCCTGATGGAAAGGGTTGTCCGTGGGTTGTTCGTCTTGCAGCTTGTCATTTACTGCTTGAAATTACCACTTTTCTGCGGGACACGTATCGGCGTTTGCCAAGAGCTTCGAAACCTTCCTTAAGAGGACTAGAAAAAGCTTTTTGGGGAGATAGGGCATCAGGCGTTGCAGCTTCAGAGACTAATAGCCACGGAACAGGTAATTTATTTTATGTCTGGCTGATAAATCTTTCTGCTTGGTACAATTTCTTATATTTTTTTTTTTTCTGTGTCCACCATTCACGTCGTTGTTCTACTAGTCATGTGATTGTCTGTACAATATATATATATATATATATATATATATATATATATATATATATATATATATATATATATATATATATATATATATATATTTATATATATCTCTGGTCACTTCATGATGCAATCTTGTCAACTTTTGACTGATCAGCAGTCGTTTAATTTTTTCTGGTTTTAAGGGTTGAAGCTTATGTTCTTTTTTTCAAAATGTACTACCATAATGGCATCTTTCTTCCAAATTTAAGTAAACGTTTCTATCTTTTGATTTCGTTGGTATTTTCATGTTGAGAGCTGATTAGATAGGGCAAAGAGTATGGGTAACTTACAATAACCGAAACTAGTGCTAGTGTCGACAGAAAAAACTACCAGTGCCATCTAGCACATGGTGACGCCAGGCATTTTTTCACGCTCTATTACTTATTACTACCTTAATTGTACTAATTCCACTAATTAAATTAATTATTCGACTGATTACATTGAAAAGATACCAAGGGCTGCCAAACGATAGACGGTGTTGATAGTTTTTTGTCGACATTAGCGGCAGTTTCCAATCTTATAAGTTATTCATACGCTTTAAGATAGGGCTCAATAATCTGTTGTGGTATAATCCTACTTCGCAAACCGTGGCTTATCTTGGGGACGGGTCTAACCATTGAAAAAGTCTTCTGTTCCTGTTTTATAGCTAAAACCCAAAAATTACTTTTTTTGTACTACACTCAATTCTGTACTTAATTTTTTTGCTACGCCCTGATGATTAAGTCATATTGCAATATCTACTTAGCATTAATGGAGCTTTACCGATGTTGACTTTACCATAATGCTTAAATATATTGTGGTCACAAATTGGACGTAATTAGATATTATAATTCTATCATTAGATACTTTGGCGCAAATAGTTAATTTTAAATAAAATTTACATCTTGTTTTAGAAAAAAACTATTTCGGGATTTAGGAATACTCTTTCAGTTTTTATTCTATGCTAAATTTCCAACAATTTTTTTTTTAAATCATTATCAGGCTTTTTGATATTTAAAGTTTATGCCAAAACGTGAATCATTGTCTGTCTGGAAAATTACAGAAAAGAAAACACAACACTGTAGAAATACAAAGCTAAAAAAGGTAGAATTGATTACTTTAAACAGGCTGAAATTGCAGCAATCTTTTCGTTTTAAGGGGCAAATTGGTTTTTTGGGGGGAATAGGGTAGTATGTCCTCAGTGTGTCAAACACAGTGTTTCATTTCCTTAGCCCCATCTCTATTGAGACTAAAGAGATTTTTTTTTTCAACAAGAACCACAAAATGTATCCTGAACAAACTTTAGTTACAGGTTTATTTCAATATATTGAGATAAACTAATAATTTATATCCATCCTCCAAATATTTTCTGGTGGCAATGCGCATGGCACTTTTCAAAAATATGTATGCTATCCCGAGTTTGACTAAATATATCTCTACACGGTCAGATTTGGAACAAACATGTTCACAACAGTCTTGCTTTTAGTGAGAGTTCTTATAAAAAGCTTGACCGTCAGGGTCAACGGAATAAATAAGATCAAACCTACTGGAAGATTTTTGAAAGTTTTGTGCAGAGAGGCAGTCCTCTAGAGGGGTCCTTCAGACTATGCTTAGGGAGAAAACCCTCATCTCCCCCTGGATGCAGGCATGATACTATTATCTTTCGCAGCTAGTAGACATGTTCGCTTGGTATTTATTGCGGTTATAATGACTTAAAGTTTTTTTTTTCTCGATTTTATGTCCTATCCAAAAGGAAAACCTTAGTATTAACTGAACTGTTTTTAGTCATGTTTCTATAGGAAAACGTAAATATCATACCTGTCATGAATATTTGATAAATTTCATGTTTTACTAGTAGGGGGCCCTTCTTTTGAGAGCTGGCACGATTTATTGTGTTATTTGCACGATACATAGTACATTATGTTATGAATAATTCCTCTAAATAATTGCCTTTGATTTTTATCTTTTTTGCTATTGGTAGGCATTTCTGTTTGGTTTTTAAAACAGAGCTTTTTCTAGTGGGTAGGCAAAGCTGGCTTAGTTAAGTCTAATTGAAAACTAGATAGTTATAGATGTATGTCATTGTGCTTCCGAAAACTTCGTGTTTTCGTTGAGTGTACTCAAAATGAACCTGGTTGAGTCAGATCCATGATTATACAAGGCACGCCAAGTAGAGAGGGCAGGGGGCCAATTGCCTTGTTAGATCTTTGCCCCCCCCCCTTCCATCTAGATTTTGGAAAATACCTTTTTTTAGGTATTCTCATAGAAAAATACTTTATGCTGGTAGTTTCATTTTCCAAAACTGAAAAAGCAACAATATTTCTCCTTAGATTATAAAAAATAACTTCCTCCCCCATTCCTACTTTATTTGTGAATTGAGGTCCTTGTTTAAATCTAATTTATCTTGTTTTTTCTTATTTTATGCCTCCTTTTAAAATAGTAGGCCTTTGACTTAAGGGGTTGAAATATCCAGTATTTGATCACTTTATAGATCAATTGACCAAGATATACTAATTTTTTTGTTATATATTAGTAAATTCGCATAAGTAATGATTGATCACTGATATTAACCAGTAGCTCTTAACAATAATAATTAGCAGAAAAATACAAGATTCAGTTTATGTCAATTAGCAAAATCCCTCGAAATAGTACCTAAGGACTGGAAATTACACTACTGATTCATTTCTTAAATTTTTTATGCTCGTTCTACTATATGCTAATGCTTTAATTCAATACCCTTGCTACCCTAACGTTTTCCGCAATGTTTTAGTAAGTGGCATGCACTCGCTTGGTACCCTTGGTCCTAATTTACAACGTGATCTTGCTGCTAGGCGCTGGAGTACTGCTCTATCATCTGTTGGCAACTCGCAAAACTCGGCACAGAGCCTTCACTCTATCCCTGCTGATGGCCCTCCACTTAGTAAGTCGCTTCATGCACTACCAAAGACCTTATAATGCTATAGACTCCAAATAATGATATTTCAAGGGATCTCCAGTCGTCGTTTTGTTGTAGTTAGCAATGAAAAAACGACTGATCATCATAATCTTGATATTCATTGGTTGTCAAAAGCATCAATCGTGCACACTTCTCCAACAAGAAATGATACACATATTGATTTTCTTAAGTTAAAATTTTGCCGGCATTTGGAGTCTAGCAAATATAAGGTCTTTGTGCACGGACTAAATTGTAAGTTTTCTATTCTAGAATATAACTATCATAACTGGCAAAACAATGGAAATTAATTCAACATTTTTTGTCTGTATATAATCTGTCTTAATGATTAGTATTCTAGCGCTTGATTTCTTTTTTATCATTTAATTTTTGTTTAAACCGTAAACCTTTTAAATATATTTGCAAGGCGAAAGTCTGCTTGCTGTGTATTTGATCTCTCCTTGTTTTCTTCCGTATTTACTGCCTTATCTCCTTTTTAATGAAACTGTTTTTCCATTCTCCACTTTTTTATTTATTCACTTGCAAAGTTTACAGAGTGAATTTTGTTAAAGCGATGAAAGAAAAATGATATCACAGAGACTTGGTTTCGGGTCTAGTAATTAGTAAAGTCAGCATTCGAACACTTACTGCTACTTTTGCATTTGAACGCACTGCTAATCTGCCTGTGCTCAACATATCCGAGCATGCTTCTCTTCCAGCCAACTTTTTTCAGAGCTTTAGTTTTTGTTCCCTCTAACAAAGTTTCCACTTCCTTTGAATCGTTTTTTAGTCTCTGTCCACCTCCTTCGAGGATGTCTTTTTTGCCCTCAGCTGTATTGCCAAAAGTGCAAGTATTGAAAACCTATTATAGCCCAATCACGAAAACAGTATTGACCTTTCTTTTGTTATAGACTTAGACGGTGGAATCAAAACAATTTTTTCAAAACTATCTCTTGTTTGATACACAGTTTCTGAAAAGAGCTAAACCGCTTCTAGTGCCCTCTTCTGCTACCCGTCTCTTCGTAACTCCCCCAGCCATCCGATCAAAATTATAAAATAAGCCATTTCATTTAATTTAGTTGAAAGTCCAATGAATATGCCTGTTGGGATGACTTGAACCCTCACCCCCAGGAGCAAGGGTCCAAAATCGTAAAAATGACCAACCGCAATAGGGTGCTGTTTTTTGTGGAGGAAGGAGAATGGGCCAAAAAACCTTTGCATCCCTGATCAGTTTAAAATTTGCAGCCATAGGTCTTTAGGCCGAGAGGAACAATATATACAAAAACAATTTTTAGACACGCTATGCGGCGTCACTTCCTCTGCAACTGGGAAGCTCAATATGTAGGCTTCGAAACTTTTAGAGGGATTCGACGTCTGCGAATTCTGAATCAGTAAGTAATTTGGTCCTGTTTCGGGCAAAATCGTAGTTTTGTCCCTCACAATGGCAGAAAAGCCATTTTCCCTTGGACTAATTTTTACGGTCACTGAAAAAGGGTACTAGATTTTTAATTTCCATTCAATTGAGCCGTCTCCCGCTCTTCTATGACTGTTAGTCTGATGCGATAACCCCTGGAACAAAAAAAAAACAAATAAAGATGCATTCAAGATCTTTTAAGAGCATTCAAGATGCTTTCTTCAGGGAATAACTATGCAAAATTTTAGATTTTCGTTGGTAATATAGGTTGATAAAATAGATGGGACCTCTACAGTAAGGTTTTTTGAAATACTGAATTTAATGATAGGATTTTTGTCAAAATCGCTTGCCTTTTCGGGGGCAATTTCCTCTTTTTGCATTTTAGTCCAGTTTTCTAGATATATACATGAAAGTGATTAATGCTGTGTACGAGAATAACACTGCTGCAGTTAAGGTTGGAAATGAGGTTAGCAGCTGGTTTTGTATTAAATCAGGAGATACGCAGGGTTGTGTTCTATCCCCCTTTATATGGATAATTTTGAAGGAGCATAGGAACGGCAATGGGAGAACACGGAGTCAAATGGAGAGGAAAAACTTTCCTGGACTTAGGTTATGCTGACGATTTAAGCATCCTAGATGAAAGTGTGAGTAAAATGAATGGACTTTTAGAGATTTTGCGAATTCAGGGTGCTAGAATAGGTCTGAAAATTAATGTTAAGCTTCACTTACATTGGTAGTATTATTGGTAGAGACGGTGGGAGCAGTAAAGATGTTAAAAGTAGAATAGCCATGGCTCAGGGTGTTTTTTCACAGTTGAAAAAGTTAGGAAGAATAGGAAGATTAATTTACAAACCAGGATTAGAATATTGAAAGCCACAGTGATGAACGTGGTCAAATATGGCTCTGAAGCATGGGTGCTCTGAAAAGTGGATGAAGATTCGCTAGATGTTTTCCAGAGAAATTGCCTACGTATTTTTTCTGGTTACTGACTGTATTTTAAACAGTAGGCTCTACGAAATAAGTGATTCTATCCTACTCTCTAGGGCTATAGTGAGATAAAGGTTGAGATGGGTTGAGCACGTTCTTTTGATGAAGGATAACAGGTTGCCGAAAATTGTCCTTAGTAGTAGTAGTAGTACCAGTCAAGTTGTCTTAGGCTCGTAGCCTTTGATGAGTAAAATTAATTAATTTCATGAATTTAAAATCAGCAATAAAGCCAATTCTTTTGAAGCATTAATTACCGTCAATATTCTTATATTAGTTTCAATTGTCATTGGCTAGAGTCTCTCCTTACGTATAGTTCGAACTCTTTGATTTCTACTTGTTTTAGACCTCGTTTAGACGTTAATTTTCAATTATTGTTCGTTTTAAGTTTGACTTATTAAAGGGTTTTATTTCTGCTCTTCATTAAGTTTTCTGCTCTTTATTTTTTCTTTGGAAAAATTCTTTTTTAGAAATCGTTTTTTTTTGTTTTGTTTTTTTGATTAGTTAAGTAAAAGAGGGATTTTCTCATGGTCGCATTGGTCAAAAATTTTAATGAGTAGATTCTCCTTATGAAAAACTGTGTATATAACAGTAATGATACTTTATTTATTGGTATTGAATTCATAATAGTTGCATCGTTACTGCTTCTTCTGTAAGGTTTTGTAGAATCTTCAGAAATTACGGTGTTTGGCTCTACTTTTTTTTGTTCAGGTGCCTTGGTTGATCGCAAAATCAGCTTTGTTCTTCACGAGCCAGACGATGAATCTTTGACAAGCAGCAAGTCTACACTCAACGCACTGGTAAGTTTTAAAATTTACTTTTATAAAATATATATAATCACTAAAATGTTGGAAATTTATTGGTTCAAGAGGTATTATGTTTGTGTTTTGTGTCTGATTGTGTTTCAAAATATTAATTATGTCAATAAATTTTGTTGGAGAATTGATCGAATTTTAAACTCAAAGAAATAATTTGCAGTATATGCACGCATGTAGTAAATGTGTACGTGTACTCTCCTATAAAGTACATAATGCCGGTTGACCTCCTGTAGTTGAACTTGTGTTGATTGGTAGCACCAGTATGTTGAAAATAGATAAAGTTCCTTTACAAAAATAATGTTGTTTAACATAGGTAACATTAAACAAGAAAGATAAAGAAATCGACTGGAGGCACTTGTCTTTTCCTAGAGTTTATTCCGCCTGGTGTTGAATAAGGCTCTAAATTTATTAGCTAGGGGGGGGGGTCTAGATTGAATTTAGAGACCAATCATTTTATCCTATTGATTAAAGCATTAGTATTTTTTCAAGTATGCACATTATTTTGCTAATCGTTCAGTGAATTAAGGCCGCAAAAAGGAAAAGGCCTAAACTTCGATAATTCCCTGTACCTGGTCTGGTTTTTAAGGTTAAACCTCATTGAGTTTGCATGGGGTATATATCTTGAACCATCCACATTTCAAGAGATACAAATATTTGTTTTTCTTTAATAATTATTGATTAACTTATTTGTGTTCAAGAATTATAGTCATATTCCATTTTATCAATCGTATTGATAAGCACGCATTCGTAAAAACCCTACACAGTAGGGTTAAGCATTACGAAGCGAAAACCGGTGAACCTGTTAGGATGCTCATTACTTTGTCATTATGTTCAGAATTTTCTTTCGCTCTTAGGGCTCCAAATGGTGGTCTAATATTCCTGAGTATATTTATGATATTGTAGATTTTAGTGACTTTAAACAGAATTTCAAATTTGGATTGCCGCCCAAACATCATCCTATAGGGGTTGGATTGTCGTGTGAATGCTGGACAGGTCCCGTTGATAGGTGCGACGCAAAGTGTTCTTTGGTCAACCTCTCCTATGAATTCCCAGAGGTTGCCATTCTGTTTTGTGACATAATGTCGCCAATTGATATTCCGAATCCTCTGAAGGCAGTGTTTTTTTGGGACAAGAACCCGTCTCTCTTATTGCTGATTTAAGTTAAAGCGCTCGCTGCTGCAGAGAAGTGCAGAAAGGACATTGCTACCGAAAAGCATCCTTCTTAATTTCGTAGAATACTTTTTAGGTCGCCATACTGGTTATAGTCTGTTAAAAGCACCACTGGTGTTCCCTATTCTCAGCTCTACTTCTCGCTCCCTTGACCCTTAATCTTTCGCTTTGTGGCCGAGGTGCCTGAATTCGACCTGCTCAACAGTTGAATCTCTACACTTTATGTCCAGGGACGAATCAGTTGTTGCATTGCTCTTTGTCTTTTCTGTTTTAGTCTTGAGTCCGTCAAGCATTTTCACGGATAGTATTGATGAGATCCTGAATTTTGGTTTTGTTACTCTCCATCAAAGCAATATCGTCAGCAAAATTCAGGTCGGCTAGTTGTTTGGCTTCTCCAATTTGGATGCAAAACCCTGTACAATCACGGAGCATGTAGTCGACAGTACAGAGAAAGAGCACAGCACTGTTTTACGCCGGACGTGATACGGAAAAATCTAGTGTTCCCTTCGCAGGTCCGAACACAGTATTCTTTGTTTTCATATAAGCCAACAATTAGGGCCACTGTGTGTGTTTTTTTTCCAGCGACTCCATAACATAACAGGATTTTCCGTAGCGAATCTTGGTCGATGGGTGGAAGGTTCACTCGAAGTCCAGGTCAATCAGGTACATTTTTCCTCACCATTCATTGCACTGCACTCCTCAATCATCATCTATATTGTGTAGATGCGATCTGGGCAAGAACGGGACTTGCGGAAACCGTGTTGTTCGTCCCGCAGGTGTTTATCGAGGACTGTCTTGATGCACCGGAGAATAACCTGTGAGAAGAGGTTACCCAAAATAGGTAGGAGACTGATGCCCCACCCGCCTTCACATTCTGTCGCGTCTCCTTTCTCGAAAAATTTGATGAGCGTACTTTCTGTCCAATCATCGAGTACCTTTTTAGACTTCCAGATACTAGCAAAGAGTGTAAGCCACACATTCATACAAGTATTCAGTTATGTTTTTAGCATCGAGAAAGAAAAAAGAAAAAAATATATAGCAAATGAACTTGACATACGACACTACTGTGTTAACATTAAAAACACTACACACAAAAATTATTCGTAATTAACCTAAGCAGCTACTTGACTTACTTTGACTTAAGTCTCCTGCTGGGCACTGCTCGGCGTAGAGAGTGACGTCTGCCTCCTCCACCCACTTCGGTCCATGGCGAGTATTTGCTCTTCGCCCTGTCTGATGTTTGCCATCACCAAGAACTCGGACAGGCTGTCGGACCAACGTTTCTTCGGTCGGCCGCGAGGTCACTTCCAACCAACTTTGATAGGGTCGAAGTCATAGATCATCTTTGCGGGTAGATGTGGTGGCATTCGAAGCAGATGCCCGAACGGATGATCATAGAGGGACGATTAGCGGCTCATTTGTATTCTAATTTTCATACATATGTGCTTGTTATGAATTTTTTTCATAACGCCAAAGTAAATTGCATCATGGACACTAAAACAGCACTTTTTGGTGCCATTTCCACACCATAGAAGGCAGGGAAAAAAAATACATCATTGAAATCATCATCATTCAGAGCCTTTAGTGAAGGTTCACAGTTTCCCATCATAACCATGACAAAGTAAAGTGCCAACCGTGCAAAAAATGCAAACAAGTAAAGTGCAAACTGTGAACCATCATAACTAAAGTTTTTAAAACACGTTTCAAGAAAATAATCTATTGAAAGAACGAACATCAATAGATGTTAATTCGGAAATAGTAATTATCATCAAGACTTGACAGAACAAAAAATTTTATTTCGAAAAATAAATTCATGAAATTTCAAACAGTGCCTGCAAAAATGAACGTAACACAATTTTATTTCTACAGTAGCCCTATTAATTTTTGTTATCTTTATGCAAGATTTTTTTTGCCAAATAAACACCGTAGTAATATACTTTTTACCTCATTGCGTTTAAAAAGTGTTGGGGTATATGGGGTTTTGTAGGATTTTACCAGTATATATGCATATCACTACCACCACCCAACCCTAATGCTTAGTACAGGTTTTGTTATTTTGTGTTATTCATTTTTATTTATTTCTTAGAGACCAAGATAAATCGAACTAAGTTACTTCTTTAGTTGTAAGAGTATTACTTGTATGTTCCTCTCGTTTCCTCGTTTCAAGGTTTGATTACCTCAGAGATGTTTTATTTGAGAATGGATATCCGATCAGTTTAATAAATTCTGTTATTGGAAAGTGTGTTAAAAACTTACTATAATTAAAGGCGGGTAACACAGTGTAAAAGAAAAAAAGCAGTTTGTCTGACTCCCCCAGATAAAAGGGACTTCAGATAACATAGCCAGAGATTTAAAGAAAAATGATATATGCACTTACCATAGACCCTTTCAAACTATTAGGTCACGAGTTTATCCAGGTAAAGATTCTGTATCTAAATTTAATAACTCTGGTGTCTACTTGCTCTTGCAGACTGTGATAATTAAAAAGGACTGAACAATGTCTTACGGATATTATAGCTAAGCACTGTATTTCAATTAATAATGCCCCAAATAAAGGCGAAAAACCTGAAAATTTTGACTCGGCTCTCGCAGGATACATTTATTACCATCCGCACCTTAATATTATGCTTGACCAAGTCAGTTTGATTTCGCATCATAAAGGTGTGTCCTAACAACACAGAGAGGCTTCTGAGATATGTAAATACAAAAATTCAGGTCTAACTTTGAACAGAGATAAGGGACCGTAATAATTAATGGTTCGTATTTTAGTTTTCTGAAACGGGTAGTTTATCCATCCCTGAGATAATTACTGTGTCATTTCTGCATTGAGAAATTGACACGTAGCCCTATCCCCTCCGATCCAAAAGAGCTTGCGTACAAGAATTAATGGTTAAAGTTAGACAACATGTCAGATAGCCAACAAAATTGCGTTCGTTTCCTATACGAATGGAATTTTTTTTCACCAATGAGTCATTGACTAGTGTCGAACGAAATTTTTGTATTTTAATAATCGTACATATTGGTGAGTGGCTCGTTCTTGGAATTATGTTTTTGACTGTTAAATTTTAAATTCTACCGATTCTAGATTTCATTTTTTTGTCGTATCTGTTGATTTTCAGCGTTTGTTTGGTTTTTAAGTTTTTTAATTCTTCCAATTTTGGTTTTTATTTGTGTTTTTCTCTTGGCTTTCCCAGTGGTTTGTTTTATCAGTTTGGTTTTGTCCGAGTGGTTTGCATCGACATTTGTTGATATTTTCTTCTAATTTCTTCGATAATAATAGAAACGGGAGGCAGTTGCTCTCCCGAAATATTCGCTTTGTTCGTCCAGTATTTTGTTAGCCTTAAAAACCTCCATTTTAGATTCTTATTTCTTCAATTTTGTTCTTGATATAATGACTCAAACTTTAAGCAAATAGAAAATGCTATTATCAAAGAAATAGAACCCAAACGAATAGAAATTAATTTATTAATCATATAGAGATAATAGATACTGATATGCGGGAATACACTAATCTACAATCGAACAGAAACTGCCACAAATAAAAGTACGGCTACCGCCCCTTATACCATCTAAACCCCAGAGCGTCATTTGTGCATTGCTGTCAGATACGTAGGAAATCAATTAATAAATAATTTATTCATTCATCTTTTCAAAATATCGCTTCAATAAACTAAAGAAATGGTTTTGAAAATTTGCATTTTTTCACTTTCAAAATTGTATTTAAGCATCAATTTTCTATATGTTTGAATCAAATAGAATCAAATGGAAAAATCTGAAAGAAAACCATGTTCTCAAGACAGTAGAATTAAACTGACAATATTTTAATAAAATTTATCTATAAATTACATAAAGAAAAACTAGTTTTTTTAACTGAAAGTAAGGAGCGACATTAAAACTTAAAACGAACAGAAATTACTCCGTATATGAAATGGGTTGTCCCCTCCGCAATTCCTCGCTCTTTACGCTAAAGCTTTTAATTGTTTTAAAAAGCAGATTTGTGGCAAAGAGTCAAACTTTAGCGTAAAAAGCGAGAAATTGCGGAGGGGACAACCCATTTCATATAAGGAGTAATTTCTGTTCGTTTTAAGTTTTAATGTCGCTCCTTACTTTCAGTTAAAAAAAAACTAGTTTTTTTTTATGTTATTTCTGAACGTTTTGAAGTAATGCATGTTTGATTTTGGCTTTCCACACATAAACTATTAAAATGAAATTTGCATATTAATTCGTTTTTTGGCTAAATGGCTTTCTCTTAGTTTTGATCACGATTTTCAGAAATAAGGGATGGGGAAGGAGGCCTAGTTGCCATGCAATTTTTCGGTTACATAAAAAGACAACCATAAATTTTAATTTTTAACGAATTTTTTTATTAGTAAAAAATATACGTAACTTAAGAAGTAACTTACGTAACAAACTTTTATATTCTTTAATTTTTATTATGTATATGAGGGGGTTTGTACCCTCGTTAATACCTCGTTCTTTACACTAAATCGTAAGTTTTCTCCCAATTCTTTAAGAATGACCCCTGAATCAGAAATTCCATAGAATAAATAGTTGAAATTACTAAAAATACTATAGCATAAAGAGCGAAGTATTTATCTCCTCCTACCTCCCTCTTTATGCTAAAGTATTTTTAGAACCCCTCATATGCGTAATAATCTCTGTTCGTTTTAAGTTTCAATGCTACTTTTTACTTTCAATTGAAACAAACTTTTCCGTGTTTATTTTTTCATTTTTTTTTTATAGTAATTTTAGAAAATCCTGCGCCCTTTTCATTGAATTTCTGTTCCATAAAATGGCTATCTCAAAATTTTGATCTGTTGACTGCGGAGAAAAATGAGCGTGGGAGGGGGCCTAGGTGCCCTCCAATTTTTTGGTCACTTAAAAAGGGCACTAGAACTTTTCATTTCCGTTAGAATGAGCCCTCTTGCGACATTCTAGGACCACTTGGTCGATACGATGACCCCTGGGGAAAAAAAAATTAACACGCACCCGTGATTCGTCTTCTGGCAAAAAATACGAAATTCCACATTTTTGTAGATAGGAGCTTGAAAATTTTACCATAGGGTTCTCTGATACGCCGAATGCGATGGAGTGATTTTCGTTTAAGATTCTGTGACTTTTAGGGGGTGTTTTCCCCTATTTTCTAAAATAAGGCAAATTTTTTCAGGCTCGTAACTTTTGATGACAAACACTAAATTTGATGAAACTTATATATTTAAAATCAGCATAAAAATCTGATTCTTTTGATGTATATTTTAGCATCAAAATTCCGTTTTTTAGAGTTTCGTTTACTATTGAGCCGGGTCGCTCCTTACTATAGTTCGTTACCACAAACTGTTTGATCACATTCTTCTTTGTGGTAGCTCTTATTTGTAAACATTAATCAGCCTTGAGAGATTAATTTGTTGTTGTGATGTTTTTATTAATGAAGAAAATCATACCGCTTGAAATACAAATCGTTTTCACTAAAGCTCAAATCACGCTCTAGTGTTTAAAGGGTTTACGAGTGGGGTATTCCTACTATTATCTTTGGTAATAGTTTTTCGTTCTAAGTTTGACTTGATAATATAGTTTAATCTTTGTTTGTTTTAGAATTTATTTGTTCATCCTTTGTAGTATCTTTTACCTTTATGCTTAGTGTGATTGTTCATTTTAATTATTATTCGTTTTGAGTTTCATTTATTCATTCATTTCAATTGCTATTCATTCTGAGTTCAAATCACTATAGGTGACCATTTAATATAGAATGAGTATTTATAATGATAACCATCTTGAAATGGCTATAGAATGACCAATTAAAGATAGTCATTTTTTTGTCCGATGTGTGGAGAAAATAATGAAGATTTATTCCATCTTTTTGCTGCTTTTGTAGAGTTGGGAGACTTCAGAAAGAAAATTTCTGGTAGAAAAGGTATTGAGGGGTGGTTTGCTGGGGTTTTTGAAAATAGAAATTTTATTAGTATAGAAATTTTTGTAAATTCATAGGTTTGGGTATGGTGCATCGAGAATTTTTTTGGAATATTAGTAGTTCTTTTATTGTCTAATTTTTTGGGGTGTATATTCTATAATATTCTTCTTATGTTGTTTTCCATGACCCGGCTGTTTTTTTTCTTGGCAAATAAATATTATATCAAACATCATATCATATACGATTTTTTTTTTTGCTCGTTTTAGGCTTAATATGACTCTTTAATTGTATTTGAAAAACATATTTTCTTTCATTTTTTTTTTATTATTAACACCAAAAATAGTGTAGGGTGTGTTTATTCAATGCAATAGCTTTAAGCTAACTTGAACATTTCAATATGCATGAAATGAAATAAATGACAGCAAAAATCCAAAGTAGTATGTGCTATTTCAAGGTCAAAACAATTAGATATAAAAAAAAATACCAAGCAATAAAATATCTGGTTAAGATAACGAATAAAATAATGTTCAAATACATTATGGTACCTTTCCACTGCCAAAATGTAACTTTTTAAGCGAGAGTGTACAATATTTTTTTCTAGTTAATTTGTTATAGTCATGTGCTTCAGCATATTGTCATTATTGGAATAAACAAACACAAAGATGACGTTTTTTTACACCCGAAGTTTGGTAAATTTAAATAGTAACCAGCAATGAAATAGTCTGCCCAATAGTCTTCACGTAGTTGAGTGGTCTGCTTAATCTCTAATAGTCTGTTAAGTCTCTAAGTACTTCTAGTAGGCTCCGCAAATCGTTGTTGCACTTTTTTTTCTTTTTAGGCTGAAGACACTGATAGTCGTAGGAGATCAAGTTCAAGGTCGCATTTACTGCGAAGGGGAACAATTTCCAATTCTTCAAAAAGAAGGAGTCTAAAGCTGAAAAGGAAAGAAGAGAATGAAGGTAATATTATTAAAACAAAAAGAACGAAATGTGTTTAGCAATGAACTTTTTTACACTTAGTCGTAATGAATCTGTTTCAGTGCATCATCTAAAAGATAAAGCACACCTTAATCACCATATGTTCAAAGAAGCTACTATTTTAGGGAAATAAAAGAGCAAACTAAGAGTTTAAATTTAATAAAAGTGTCTTGTTTTTTTGTTAGTTTGTACTCTCGTGAATTTCGCTCCCCAAAATTGCTTGTAAACCGTCTTTGTTTGTAAACTGGCTTGTAAACCGTTGATATAAAAAATCCTATTTATCTAGAAATATAAAAGAAAATATAGGAAGCATTACAAAAATCTTGAAATCAGTGAGGGTGTCAAGGCTACCCTTCCCCCTCTCTTTGCACGGGCCTACTGCATACTTCCGGATGCTTGGATATATTGCACAGCCACCTTTTTTGCAACCACGTTTTCAAATTTCAAGGGCCTAAGTTCATTTCCAAATTTGGCAAATTACCAGCCACACTCTTGTCTTGGGTATTTGTCTGTTTTGGGTCACCTAGAACATTTTCCACTTTCTAAGAGGGTTTGCTGTTCCTTTTGTAGATGTAAATCTATCTCTGACCTCAGCAGCAGCACCAACAGCAAGAACTGTTAGAGTCAACTGAAAAAGCTGAAAGTTTTAGGCATTGTATGTGACTAAAATACTTTTAAAAGAATAACATTGAAGAATACAGACAAAACTAAATTCAACACATTTGTGTTGGTTGTGAATGCGATTAATATTCAGAACAAACTCAGAAAATATTTATGAATATCCAGCTGTAATGAGTAACTCGGATTTATTTAAATTACGAGATAATAGTTTTGGTAAGTGACCATATATGTATTTGTTTTTTATTTTTAACATCGAAATGCATCAGAAAATGCTCCCTTAAGATTAGAATAACTTATTGGAAATCCAGTACAATTAACTGGGGCAATAAGCTTTGGAAAAAAGACCGGTTGCAAAAAACTGTACTAGAAAAACTGTGTTGCAAGTTCGAATTCACCACCAGACAGTATTTTTCATAGTTACTTATTTTGTTTCTTGAGGGTGAAACTATTATCTCCCATTGATGTGTTAAAAATATAGGAAATTCTAATGGACAAATTGCCATTGCTATTGCCAAATTGCCATTTGAAACTGCCATTTCAGGTAGTTTTATCGTGACTACCTGTCAATTGAGAGGGGGGAGAGTCTCTCCCCCGGAATTAGAAAAATATTTTTTTTTTATTTTTATGGGAATTCCCCCTAAATTTTAAAAAATGCACAGAGGGCATTTGTCCCTTGATCCCTCCCCCTTTGGCTTTTGAAAATATCTTTCTGGATGGTATTGTCTTTGAAAAACGCCCAAATTCTCCCACTCCTGCCTTAGATATTGAAATGAATTCCTCAGTAAAGATAATTTCGGGGCATCTTTTTTATACTACTTGAATTCTCTCTGACAATTTCTTGGAGTCGTCGAACAGGGTAGGCCTGCTCAAGGATTGGGCCTACGCATATAAAGGAAAATTCTCAAACAGTGTGACTTAGATATTTAAACTTTTTAAAAAGAGTAAGGAAGGAGAATTATGTGTTACGATGTTTGTGATATTTAGATATTTTCGAATCTTCAAATATCATTAATTAATTTAGGGGATAGTGTACAGTAATTTCATAGCACTGACCAAAATTCTGCGGTAATAAGGCGAGTAGAAGGAGTAGTCTTAAGGAGGAAATTTCTCATTTGTAATGGTTGTGAAAATGATTAATGCTCATAACAAACTCAGAAAGTATTTATGTATATTCGGATGTAATGAAGAAATCAGATTTATTTAAATTACGAGATAGTCTTTTTGGTAAGTGGCCACGAACACACTCACAAGACGTAAACCAAATTTGTGTGCGTTTTATTTTTATTTTTAACATGAAAACGTATCAGAAAATGTTCCTTGGAGATTGGATTAACTTTTTTAGAAATACAATGCAATTAATTTTGGCAGTAAGTTCTAGAAAAAAAACCGGTTGCCCAAAAACTGTACCTTTATTTATTTAAGAATTAACGACGCTTCTTGACTGCTATGGTCCCTGCGTCGGCCCTGCAGTGCATTCCTGCAGCGTGATTCGATCTCTGGGTCGCGTATTACCAAGCTAAGGTCAAATCCACTGCGCCACCACTGGACCCAAAAACTGTACCGAAAAACTGTTATTGCATATTTGAATTCTCCGCCAAAAAGCATTTTTAATAGTTACTTATTTTGAGACAGAAACTATTATTTTCCATTGACGCGTGAAAAATATATGAAACTATTAGACAAATCGTAAATGCTTTCTAGATATTTTTTGGAATGTAGAAGAGCTCCTAAAAGTTAGGCCTTTTTTCGCTCGATATACTGACAATCAATATTTCTGGCAATCTGTCTTAATGCCTTGGCACTAAATTCAGTATTGATGCCAAAAATTAGTATAAAATACGTTCGTAGCTAAGATTTTTTGAAGCGATGATGTTTATCTGCTGTTAAAGCTCTTCCCTTATCCGTAAATGTTAAAGCCGTCCTGGCTAAGTGGTTGGCGCGGTGGTTTGAGAATCCTTTGTCCTAGGGGCACGGGCTCAATCCCAGTTGTGACCAGTTATTTAGTTTGGGATCTGGGTCAGTGGTGTTACTCTGTAAGCTCAGCCAGAGTCGACCCAGCTCTAAATGGGCTCCTGGAGAAATCTGGGGATGGTAAGCAGGAAGGGTGTGAGAAAGCACAGGGTGGTTGGTCCCCAGGCCTCCATTACACTTCCTGGCTGAAGGACCATGAAACAGAGATGAGCAACCCCAGTTTCAACCTTGAGGGTCTAGTGCCGTCTTACTTACTTACTTTCCCTTATTGTATTACTTTACTTTACCTTTTTTATTACTTTACCTTTGAATTGTATTTTTTTTTTCATTTTATTTTTATGTGTCTATTTTTGCTAAGGATGGCAATATGTGATTTAGGTAGCCAAAATAGTTTGGTGTAAAGGTTTTTTGTCACTGTCTTGGTAGAATGAAAGTGCTCTTTTCTTGGAATGTAGTCTATCCAAATATACCTTTTGATCATGGATTTTAAACACAGCTCTGTCTATTTTATGTCTATTTAAAACAGAATTAAGCTGAGTTTATTTGAAAACATTATAAGGAATCATTTAAATCTGGGCTGTACTATTCGTCGTTGCATAAACAATTGTACATTGAGACACCATCAATTCAGAATAACCTGAATTGACATTTACAAAGCGTGCGGGTCGTGACTTCTATCGTATTTAAAAAGATGCTGGTTTGGCCAGGATTTCAATTTTTTGTGTACAAACTTCTATTTTGTTTCTTAAAATGAAAAAGAAAGCAAAACGACTTTTCTTTGAAAATTTTAACGAACTTTTTCAAAACGACTGATGTGATGGATGTGTTTTTTGGAATTTCAAAATAGATATCAATTCATAATAAAAGAGAATTTTCAACTTACACGGTTTAGAATGTGTAATCCCATGATGTAATTGACGACGTAGTGCTATCTTGAATTTTTAATTAAAAAAAAACTTTCTTATCACTTCATCTGTGTTACAGCCAAATTAGGTTTTTGGGGTGTCAAATATAAAAAAAATCTGGAACACTCCTGGAAAATCTAAAAAAAAGCAAAGAATAAGCGCAAGACAAATTAATAAGTCAACACAACAGAAGGTAGTTCTTAGGTTTTATCTGCAGACTCTATCTTAACTGAGTAGTATTTTTGATTATAGCTCTACTAAAAAGGACAGATTCAGTACGAAGTAAACGAAAAGTATCCTCTTCAGAAAAAAGTGAATCTGAAATTCATGACATATCTGGAGAAGAATCCCCAGGAATACTTAGTGATGATCAAGCACCGGACAGCCCTAGCGAATGTCAAGGTAGTGGGGATGATGATGGATCACTTTCGAGACATATGCCATGGCTGAAAGTAATATTTTTCAATAGAATTTTTTTTTGGCTCTTGTATTTTGCTGCTAGGGTAAATAATCGTTTCTAAAACTTAACTGCTTTCAGAACACAATTATGACCACTTCGTACTATGGCTATAATGGGCTTTCCGTTTGGTCTGGTAAGTGAGGTGACGACAATTAGGACATCGGTTGAAATCGTGTATTGAAAGCAGAATATGGTTGAATATTTTTATCGAAACTGTGTTCAAGAGTAATGATCCATTGATAAGATACCACTTAGAATTGGTATCGTATTGAGTACCTGTGAAATACTATATTTAGTCTGCGATAGTCATTAAATTGTTTTTCCAGTGTAGCTAACTTAAGAAATGATTAAAGTTTCAAAAGCGTTGGAGGTTGAATTCTTGAAACTGCAGTGGATTTTAAAGCCTGCAGTCCTGGTGTGTATATCTTTTTTCTTGTTTCTTTTCCTTGCCATATTAGTTTGATTAAGTTTCAAAGAAAGTATTGTCTGAAAGCGATAATTTACGCTAGTAATGATTCACTGCAGAACTATTTTCTGACCAATACTGTAATTAGTCTGGTAATGTACCAGTTACTAATGTCAAAAGTATAGTTTCGACTTAAATTTGATATTAACTTTTGTTATTAAATTCAGTTTTGACTTAAATTCAACGTACTGAAGTTCAGTAATGATATATCATTGTGTAGTGCACGCACAGGAGATTTTTGAAAATTTGCAACTTGTGAATAAACAGTGTGTCAAGTCAATTTTATCTGTGATCCGCCTATCGCAACCACTAGAAACCTCAGAAACCTGCCAATAACTGACGATATTTTATTGATATATACAAAAACCACAGCGAGATAGTGCCTATGTAATGGCAGGTAGTAATAGGTGAATTACCTTGTTACTATTGTTTCTAATTACTGTTTATAACATATTAACTATTCTTTGATTAAAGTATTTCTGGATACAGTTTGTGAAAATGAATATTCTTGTATTGACCTTCTTAAAATTCATATCCAACATTAGTACGACCACACTTGAATCTTGCAATTCAGTTAGTTACTGTTGGGGCTAGGGAACCCCATTATATTTATCAGATATTTATCAGATGAATGGCCTATTGATCATTTAGTATTTTCCCTCTGTTTCTTTATGATTCTTCGTATGTTTTTTGTTGTTTGTTTTTTTTTTGTAAATAACCACGCAATAAGCTTCTTTTTTTTAATCTCACCTCTTCTCTCAGTGGCACCAATAAATCAAAATGAAAAAACCGTTTAAACATTTATAGGAAACTAAATGCCACTTACACTTTATATTGCATAAAATATCAGATGAAGAGTGATCTTCTCATTATTGTACTACTACTTCTAACAAAAGCTGAGAGCTCATATGGCGCTTGTGACGAGATCGGAAGAACCAAGAGCTCATATGGTATGAGCTCTGGCAAACTTCTAAGAATCAATAGATTGCTTTAAAAGGAAAAATCAGAGGCTTAATGCCGGTCGGGATTTAAAATAAGAGCTCTGAGTCACGAGGTCCTTCTAAATATCAAAATTCATTGAGATCCGATCACCCACTCGTAAGTTAAAAATACCACAATTTTTCTAATTTTTTCCTCTCCCTTCGGCCCCCCAGATGGTCCAATCGGGGAAAACGACTTTATCAAGTCAATTTGTGCAGCTCCCTGACACGCCCACCGATTTTCATCATCCTAGCACGTCCAGAAGCACCAAACTCGCCAAAGCGCTGAACCCCACCCCCTAACTCCCTCAAAGAGAGCGGATCAAGTCCGGTTACGTCAATCACGTATTTACCACATTTATAAGCGTTTTCCAAGTTTTCCCCTCCAACTCCCATCAATGTGAACAGATCTGGTCGGGATTTGAAATAAGAGCTCTGAGACATGGATTCCTCCTAAATATCAATTTTCATTAAGATCCGGTCACCCGTTCTAAGTTAAAATACCTCAATTTTTCTAATTATTCCAAATTAATAACCCCCAGCTCCCCTAAAGAGAACGGATCCGCTCCAATTATGTCAATCACGTATCTATAACTTGTGCTTATTCTTCTTCCCATCAAGTTTCAGCTCCATCTCTCCACTCTAAGCGTTTTCCAAGATTTCCGGTTTCCCCCTCCAGCTCCCCCCAATGTCACCGGATCTGGTCGAGATTTAAAATGAGAGTTCTAAAGCACGAGATGCTTCTAAAGATCAAATTTCATTAAGATCTGATCACCCATTCGTAAGTTACAAATACCTCATTTTTTCTAATTTTTCCGAATTACTCCCCCCTCCCCAACTCCACCAAAGATAGCGGATCCGGTCAGATTATTTCCGTCACATTTCTTGGACTTGTGATTATTCTTCCCACCAAGTTTCATCCTGATCTCTCCGCTTTAAGCGTTTACCAAGATTTCCCGACCCCCCCTCCTCCCCCCAATGACACTGGATCCGGTCGAGATTTAAAATAAGAGATCTGAGTTACGAGGTCCTTCTAAATATGAAATTTCATTGATATTCGAACACTCCTTCGTAAGCTAAAAATACATCATTTTTTCTAATTTTTTAGAATTAACCCTCCCCCCCCCCAACTCCCCAAAAGAGAGCGGATCCATTCCGGTTATTTCAATCACGTATCTAGGACTTTTGCTTATTTTTCCACCAAGTTTCATCCCGATCCCTCCACTCTAAGCGTTTTCCAGATTTTAGGTCCCCCCAAATCCCCCCAATGTCGCCGGATCAGTTCGAGATTTAAAATAAGGGCTCTGAGACACAATATCCTTCCAAACATCAAGTCTCATTAAGATCCGATCACTCCTTAGTTAGTTAAAAATACCTCATTTTTTCTAATTTTCCAGAATTAACCCTTCCCCCCAACTCCCCCAAAGAGAGCGGATCCGTTCCGGTTATGCCAAGAGTTTAGAAAGCATTTTCCAAGATTTTACGTTCCCCCCTCAACTACCCGCAATGTCACCGGATCCAGTCAGGATTTAAAATAAGAGTGCTGAGACACGATATCCTTCCAAACATCAAATTTCATTAAGATCCGATCACTCCTTCTTAAGTAAAAAGTACCTCATCTTTTCTAATTTTTCAGAATTGAATTCGGTCGGGATTTAAAATAACAGCTCTGAGACATGATATCCTACCAAATATCAAATTTCATTAAGATCTGATCACTTGTTCGTAAGTTAAAAATACCTCATTTTTTCTAATTTTTTCGATTGAACCCCCCCTCCAGATGGTCGAATCGGAGAAACGACAATTTCTATTTTAATCTGGTCTGATTCCTGATACGCGTGCCAAATTTCATCATCCTAGCTTACCTGAAAGTGCCTGGAAGTAGCAAAACCGGGACAGATAGACCGACAGAATTTGCGATTGCTATATATCACTTGGTAGATACCAAGTGCCATAAAAACCACAATGAAAAAAATGCTCACCTGCTGAGAGGACGTCCTTCTGCTATAGGAAGTCCCCGTTTACGGTGGCCGCTTTATACCATTAAAACACAATCTTTAAATTCCAATTCTACGAAGAGCCCAATAAAAAAAAGAAAGAAAAGAATAAATAAATAAAGATTCGTCTCCCACCCGAAAATTATTACGGTATGATTTCAGCTTATTTTTACAATACATAAAAAAAACACACCATTTTATACGAATCAAAAAAGCTGAAATGACGCTACCGCCCCAAATTTAATTGTCATTCTTTTCCTTTTCTTTCCATTTACTTAACTGACAACGCTGTTCTCACTCATACACACACTCCCCCTCACCACTCATAAAATTAAACTCTCGTTCTAACTCCTTGTTTTCCTTCATGCATATTTACAATTACAATTCAAAATTACAAAAATATTTTCCCCAGTCTTCACTTCAATATATACAGATTCCTGAATGCACTTTCGAAATTTAAAAATGGTTCTTTTTCTCTAACGTGGTACCCTTCATTTTCCTCTTCGGGTGTTAAGAGTCTGGTAATCTCCATTTTAATTCTTTGCTTTCTGCTATGAGAAGCCCTTTCTGTTACAGTTGCTTCAATATCTGGACTGAATCTTTTATGAAAGCTGGGACATTTGGCTCCGAATTAGTTGGAGGGAAGCAACCAATTCTTTATCATTTCAAAGTGAATTTGGGATCCATTTAAAAATTCGAGTGTCATACGAGTAAGCATATCTTGGCTCATTTTTCGAAAATCCAGAACACCAAGACCTCCCGATTTCTTTGGACGAAAAAGCATCTTCTTACTCAGTTTTTTTAGCTTACCGCTCCATATGAAACGCCACATATCAGTTTCAATTTTTTTTTCGTCATAGGCTCCCGGTGGGGCATTACTGGGGCCAGATAGAGTATTCGTGATACGCAATATATGTTGACGAAAGCTGATCTCCGAAACAAGGTAAGATTTCTGACTCTATCGTCACTACATGAAGATGCTGAATCTCGAGCAGTGTCTTGCCCTATGCATTTTGCCAGAAATTCCCTCTGACTGATAATTCAATTCATGGTATCTTCACTGATGGACTGACTTCTAGCCAAGTCTATTTTTCCAAGTCCCTAGTCCAGCTCACCTTTGGGTTTCAGCTAAAGGGGGGGTTCTTGCCCTTTTTTATGAATCCTTACAACAAAGTTTTTCCCATACCATTCTAGGCCTAGCAGTACTGTTTTAATGTCACTTACTCTGTTGGCGAAAAAATTGGCATCATCCATGAAGGCTTCTGACTTGAGAACTAGAGTTGGCAGTTCTCTGATTCCTAGCTTCGATGTATTTTACTAGAGGGTCTAGATATATCTCGAATAAAAACGAAGAGCTTGGGTCTCCTTGTCGAAGAGATATTTCGAGGGGATATTCTTCAGTGAGGCTGCCGTTAACTACTACTTTCGCTGCTGCATGACGGTATAGATTCTTGTAAAATTCCACAAATTCACTACAAAACGAATAGCTTTCCGTCGTCAATTTCCGAAGCAAATCACGGACCACTGAATCGAGAGCTTTGATAAAATCAACACATATTACCACCAATTTGAGATCAGTTTCTGATTGCTGTTCTCGTCTATGGAGTAAGTCCCTTAAAATAGCAAGAATATGCTGGACTTTCGATCCTTTATTTTCCCGTGTTGGGTCTCATCCAGGATCTCTCCTATCAGATTTTTGAGCCTACTCATTAGGACTTTTGAAGATAATCAGGTATTACAGGGGAGTAGAGAGATGGGCCTCCAGTTCTCAATACTTTGTTTATCTCCCTTTCTTGGCACTAATGTGATGATCCTCAGAGACTGTTCTGGTGTCGCTCCTTCACGAATTGTTTTGTTCATTGCTGCTAACGGAATTTCCGAAATTCCACTAAAAAAAAACTTTGTTATAATCATAACTTAAACCGTCTCCTCCTGGGGCCTTTCCTGTTTTAGTAGAACTCAATGTTTTCATTTTCATCGCTAGAAACTTTTTTCTTTACTTCGAAATGATCAAAAATATTTGCCTTTCTCCTTCTTTTCTTTTATAAATCTTGGAGAAAAAGCCATAAACCGTGTTTTTATTTCTTCATGATTTTTTGTTATCCTTCCGTCATGTTTTTTGATTATTTTTTTATTCTGCTTTCCTCTCGATTCCTTTTGGCTTTCAAAATAGTCGCCAGGCTTGTTTGCTCGCCTTCAATCAATCAATCAATTATTTTATTAATACTAAAACACTATTACAAACATAAAAAAGCTATTCGGCCCAAGAAGCTTTGCTTGTTAGGGGCCATACAACACAATAATAGAGCACCAAAAGAACCATAAATAATACCCTAAATCAAACAATACATATGAAATGAAGTTGAGGAAGAATAAACACTAGCATACAGTAGAAAAAAAAACAACCTGGTAGTAATTATAATAATAGAAATAAGTAGAAATCAAGAAAGTAGAGAAACACGAAAGACAAAAGTTGACATTCAAATATCAGGAAAAAAAAACTTTAAAAGATAAGAAGATTCCTGAAAACAATATTAAAAAGAATAAGAGAAAGACAAATCAGTTAGGAAAGAATTCCAAAAGACGATAGGAAAAGACGAGAAACAATAGGAAAAGAGAAAACAGGAAAAATAAGAACAAAGGAGAGAGAGAGAAATTACTAAACAGGAAGGACCCTACGAAATAATGCATTTGTATAAAGAAATAAAGGGACATCCGAAGGAATGGAGTTCCATAATAGAATTGATTGATATACAGGAGACCTCTGGGCTGCTGTAGAGGATCGTCTTGGTAAAATAAATCGTCGAGAAGAACTACGTAAAACGATTTTTTTACCCTCTATTTTTCAAACTTTTTTTGTTCAATTTCTTTCAACTGTCTTCTTATTTCATGGTATTCGAAAAACGGGTCTCATCTTTCAGTTGGCCTAGGATGTTTCGGAAAAAAACGTTCGTGGGTTAACTGCTCTCTTCCCTTACCTTCTGTAGGTCTTTTTGAAATTTTGTGATTTCCTGTTTAAAGTTGATTCATGTTGTGAGGTGGCTTTCTTTCTGTTTTCTCCTAGTAAGTATTTGTCTGATTTTTCCTTTACTTCCTTTATTTCTTCATTTCCTCTATCATTGAGAGTAGGTAGATGTAGTTTCCAGTACGGAACCCTGACAAAAGCTTATTTTCATGTTTACATCACCTGTCAGTACTCGGACAGTATAATGATCAGAGAAAAAACATGCTCATGCTGAATAGAGTTTACTGTTTTTTTTTTCCATCTCCTTTGATATGTAAATCTCGTCAATTCTGCTTACTCCTTTGTTTCTAATTCGGGTGAAAGAATTATCATTCTTTTTCTTTACAATCCATATATCTCTTAAATCATATGCTTATACCAAGTTTTTTAGATCTTCACTCGTTTTCTCTTTAAGATTCGCTCTCTCTCTCGTTTGTACATCCTCTTCTCTGGCTACGCAGTTGAAATCACCCATCAATACTTTTATATCCTGATATCGGAACGTATCTAGGTATGATGATCTGAATGAGATCAGCTTTGGCTTTGACGTTTTTACTTCCCTAAGGCATAGCTAATTGGGCTACAATTTTATATTGCACCAGGGCATGAGTCGTCCGTCCAGAATTCTATAGTTTATAAAGGTTTTTTTCTCCTTTTGTATAAATCTGACAAGGTTCATAAATTATATTTTTTGGCTGCCAAATTCTTGTCCACGATTGGTGAGACGCTGCGTATCCGCAAATATACACCCTCTTTGAAAGTGTTAAAAATAGGCGGTTTCTGATATTTTCTTTTAGTATTGTTTTGGTTATTTTACCAATGAATAAGTTTATCTAAATATAGCACTGTGTATATGTTTTCACCTCCTAATTTCAGTTGGGTATACCTTGGCTGAGAGGGTACCCAGAAGTACCACATCGTGGGAAAAGGTGATTTGGCCTATTGGTATAATCTCCTTCGACTATACCCGTGGTGTACGCCTTTTTTCCAGCTTGGCTCCAATTGTGATAGCTTAAGGTAATTGACTGAGCTACACCAAGACGAGGTATTAGTCACTTGGAATGAGTCCAAGTTTCTCCCGAGGCTATAAGAGTAGCTTACGGTTATAATCTTTGTAGCCATTTTCATTTGAATCATATTGTGCACCACGCTGGTACTGGTGGTATCTTCTATGATCCAAGCAGTTACTCTTTGTTGGGGCGATCGATCGCCAAAAGTCGAAGCAGTTGTCCCGCAAAATTGAATTAGTTTCGAATTACGGCTATTACTATATACAATTACTATCATAATTGGTCATTACTATCTCGAAATTTCCCTCTAACACTAGGGTCGCTGCTGGAATTAAAATTAGGGTCACCGTACTTAAATCATGCTCACTAGTGAATTATTGTTTGGTAGATTACTTGATCCCCATAGACCAAAGTGTCTGATTTTCAGAATTTCAAATTAATGTTATTACATGAATAATTGCAATCATAATTTCTAGTTACTCGTCTCATTTCTAATAAAATAATTGAACAATAATTTTTATCAACATGAATTCTGGTTACTGTTTATGATGAAAAGAACTCTTTGGTTGAAACAATCTTTGGATAACAGCACAACACAACGAAAGTAAACATATTGTATTTGTGACATTTTCTTATGTACAGTCTTAATAAGGGCCCTCATGCGAGAAAGCAGGGGATGCCATACACCTGAATCCTATAATTTATTGAAGTTTTCCTTTGTTCGTCGCTATATCACCAAAAGTAGAGGTAAGGTGTACTGCAGAGTGAAATCAGTTCCAATTTGAAAAACTTCTATCAATCCGACTTACTGCTTTTGCACATGTTGCATTTTGGGAATTACTACCAGTCACTTGCTTTTAGAAAGCTAATATTGGTGTTATTTATAAATTAAGGAATTTTTTTATTCAAGACCTTACCCAGGGGGGGTCAGAGCTTGAAAACCCCTCCGAAATATTTATCCAATACGTAAAAAAGTAACAAATATGTATTTAAAAAAAATGATATGGTTTGTAAAGTTTTTTTTTTGTAAACCCCTTTTTCTTGGAAAAATACCCCCTTCCCTCCCGAGAAAAAATACTAGATATGCTCTTGGTTAGCTCATATCAAATTTTTAATCATATTAGCCTTATTGAAGACATTACTTGAGACCACTTGTACGTATTTGAGCTGGAAACCATATTGTAAAATGGTCATCTAATAAAATAAATATATGTGAATTACATATAATATTACTACTGCCACTAAAAAAAAAAATTTCAGAATGAAGCCACTGAGGTCAACGCAGCTGCTCATGCTCCTCCTCCACTCCAATTTATAAATCCTCTTCATTTCCTCCCATGAAGTTCCAATTCCCTTTAAATCGTCCCGTATGAGCTCTTCCTACTCTATTCATGGACAATCCGATTTTATTTTTGCCCTACGGAGATGACCTAAAAGCAAATATTTGTCAATCTGTCAATCTTTATCCGTAAAACATGTGCTAACCATCTCAACCTTTCGTTCTCTAGTCAGTGAGATAGGATCAAATTTTTATCACATCTTGTTGCTTCACATACTGTCCGTCAAACGGCTACCTACTACTATCTATAAACAATACCTCTGGAAAACATTTATCCAATCTTCCTTTGCCTTTCGAAGCGATGCACACGTCTTAGAACCATACTTGACCATGGTAGCTTGATAGATCTTTTATAGTGATTCTCGATAAAATGGTTTTTCAAATTAATTTTTTTCGCTTGATTTATTGCAAGATTGATTTTGTAATGTTTAATTTTTGTCTTCGCGGAAGGCAAAGCATAAAAAAATGGCATCAGTTTTTTGCAGTTATTGTGATTTGTCGGCTCTTTAGTTTTTTGTTGTTTTTTTTGGTTCGTTTTGTTGTATTTTGTTCCATTCTAGACGTTTTTATTTTTTGCACTGAGAACGGCAGAGGGTACGTCTCATCCAAAGCATTTGTATTATTTTCTCGTTTTCACCGACTGAAAATTTTTCCTCCTTTATTTCTTCTCTGTTTTTTTATGTGGTCTTAGATCTTACTTTAAATACTTGTTAAAGTCGTCAACTCCATAGTCGTTCGCGTGACAAGCAAATATTGCTCTTTGTTTAAACATCTTTGATTCTGAGGTAACTGGGTGAGAAAATTAGTTGATGAATTACCAACTTAAAATTGAATCCTTTTTTAGCCTTTTTACCTCTTTTTTATTTCACAGGTAATGATTCATATAGCAAGTGCATTTAACTTCACTTGCCAACACCAGAACTTTTGTCATCCTCGTTGTTACAGAAGGCAAATACGCGCTTGTGGCAGGCTATTAAACACTGCACGACAGGTAAACAGTTTTTCCTCAGAAATAACAAAATTGATGTATCATGACGTTTTTACTATATGCTAAATTCGTAGTTTTCCGCCTTAATAATATATTTCTAAGTCACAGATAACACATGTCAACATAGATTTAGTATCTAGGGACGGAAAGTTATTTCGCACCTTGCTATTCAGGAGTAATTTCATAGCAATTACTATCAAGAAGACTAAGTTACACAGTTGTGACTAAATTTTATATCTATATATATATTGCGTTCTAAGAAGAAGAGGTCGGAACTTCCTAATTTTGCTGACTCAACGTATTTCTCAAAGTCGTTATTGCAACCTGTTGTAATTAATGCCTTACTTTCGTCTGTGATAGCGCAACACGCTTAATAAGTCCTTACATAAGTTGGAAATTTCCACCGCAACACAAAAGTTTCCAGTGGAGGCTACTACCGTAATGACGGCAGTACATACTCACTGCTAGTGACCACGTATTCTCTAGTAGTGACCACGTACTCACTACTAGTGACAACATACTCACTACTAGTGACTGCGTACTCACTAGTATCGACTACGTTACTACTAGTGACTACGTACTAACTACTGGGTAGTTATGAATATTTCTTTTCTGAGATTAAACTATGCTATGGTCAGGATAAGCGAAACGTATCTGTCGAATTCATTTTCATATGTTCAAGATCTCCAAATTTGCTTTTGTAACGGTTTTAGTGTTTAACGGTTTACTTTTAAATTCTGTTTGCTGCTTACAGGTTTTCTATGTCCAGCACAAAGAACAGAAACCTAAATTCGCTAAGCAAAGAAGAGAGAAAATTCAATAAGACATTGATTCTTATTACGAATAATTGCAATAATTGCGAACATCCCGGGTCTAGAATAATAATTGGTAAGGCATAGGTATAAAAATTAGTCTCTGGCCTAGAGAATAATTATTTACAGATAAACCAGAGCTTCAACTGAGCCACGAGGTATGGATACCGAAAGAATCGTTTCTGTTATTTGTTTAAAGGATTTAATCATTTTGCCTTCTAATTGACTCAGCTTGTTGAACAAATCATTGATGTATGAAACTAAATTAAAGGTGGATAATTAGGACGACTCATTGAAAAATCTGGCTATGGATCAGGTTGAGAACAATATTGTTATGGATATTCATTCTCCAGTCTTTATGAGGCTTTTACAGAAAAAAGCTTAGAAATAATTTTTAAAAAATCACTAAAATGTTTCTGTTTTTTCACTCCCTGAATAAATAGTATATCAGTTGCGAAATTTATGGCATTTGTTTAGCTCCGTGTAGGGCTTTAATGTTTCTGCAGGTAAAAAAAAAAACGAAATCTAAATAATATGTTAGAGCCAGGGCAGAGAACTAGAATAAACGTTGCATTTGAAATAAAAAGAGACTAATAGCTTTATCCTAAGCAAACTACTTGACTTTTATAGTACTATAAGCGGGGAGTATAAATTATAACTTTTAATCAACTCATATGACAATTTTTTATACCAGGCCGAAGTAATGTTTAGCCTTAGATTGTATACACTCGGTGAAGTCTCATTTTTAAGCGGCAATATTGCTAAATGTAAAAATGAATTTATCTACTCTATACCTGACACACAATTATAGCTAGCCACTGACTTAAAATTTTATTTTTGTGTCTTTTTTCCCTAGGTTTATGGTGAAGAACAGCCCTCAGAAAGAAAAATGTGTTATGGTAACTGTAATCAAGTGAAACGAGGCCATACTATTTCGCCACAACAAAGGAGAAACAGCATGATGAGACATCACAGGTATACAGTTCAGTGGAACAAATAGAGATATATCTTCCTCTTTTTTAATGGTCTACTCAAACGTTGAAATAAGCTACTGTTGAAATTAAAGGAAAGCTAGCTTTATGATTTAAAACCTTAAAAAAGATGAACTCAAACCTCAAGTCTATATTTCTGTCTATGTCATAGACATCGACATGTCAAATGAACCTCTGGTATGAATGAGTAATTTCTGCAAAATGTTTGTCAATTTAAAGATTAAAAAGTCTTTTAGAAAGCAAACAGGACAAGTTTTTCGAAGGGAAAACGGTAATCAAAAGACTTGAAATGATCAATTTCACACTTGACGGGGGAGGGGGTGTAAAATGCCAAGGGCGACAGTATTTTTGGATTTCGACATTTCACAGCCTCTTTCTGAAACCATTCCTGAAGTTCTTCTGATTTTCTCAAGGCTCTCGACATGCGATGCACATTTTATAACGAACAGAAACTATTGCTCTAGAAACTATAGGGTAAATTTACTCTTTACTTTATAGTTCGACTATTGCTTAAAAGTATTTTCTAGCAAAGAAAAATACATAGCCACTTAGTGATTATAAGTGCTAATTTTCTTATTGCTTTTCAAACTGTTTGGGCTTCAGCCCAAACAGTTTGAAAAGTAATCGGAATTTTTCAGAATTAATTTGTTTAAACCATTTAGGAATAAATAAATCCGAATCTCGAGATAGTGTCAAAATGTTAACTTTCTTTCACATTGTTCTTCTGTTAGAGCATTCGTTCTTGGAACATTGAGGGAAAATATCAAGCTTTAGCGTAAAGATAAATGTGGTTCTGTGGGTGACAGTTCCAAATATATCTAAGATAATTTCTGGTCTTGTTTATTTATAATGTTACCTATTTCTTTAATTTGAAGAAAATATGCTTTTTTATTTAATTTCCATCCACTTTTAAATTATTATTCAAATTGTTGAAATAGTTTGTCCCCAAGAACGATATTCTTTGCGTATTTCAATCTTTCATATTCGATATTCAATCTCATATGATGTTTTGTCACGATGCAGCTTTAAGCTTAAAAGATAAGGAGTAGGCCTTTTTACCATCGGAAAACTTGCAACTCTTATATTTTATTTTTCTCCTTTCAAGACTCTTTCTCTAAAATACTTCCTTAGCTTTCCAAAAAAAAAAACGATGTGCTAGAAAACCATTCTTGAAACACTTACTATTTTTTACCCTTCTTAAGATGTTGTATGATGTTATTATCATTGTAG
This sequence comes from Artemia franciscana, assembly GCF_032884065.1. Taxonomy (NCBI): domain Eukaryota; kingdom Metazoa; phylum Arthropoda; class Branchiopoda; order Anostraca; family Artemiidae; genus Artemia; species Artemia franciscana. Next base: position 12,457,906 of record NC_088876.1, read on the forward strand.
TTTGTTTTTATTCACCAGCTTTAATATAAAATGTTCTAATCCATCCTACTGCCACACAACGTTTTATGCAGCTTTTAAGCATATTAAACGCTTCTATTGCGGTCTGAGCAGTTTCCAAGTACTTTTTTTCTTTTTCAAGCAGCTCGTGGTAACGAACTGCTTGAAAATTAAGGAGCAACTCGGCCCAATAATCTCAGTTTTTCTTTGGTGACTTAATTTTACGTGTGGTGATGTTCTCGGAATTGTCCGGGGGAATTTTTATTTTTTTTTAGCTGGGTTTGAATTGTTTTTGGGATTTCCGCGGCAGAAATCCTCCATGGGAAAATTTTACTGGGGGGGGGGGCAGAAAAGATGTTCCACATAGGGGGATTTCTGGCAGACTTAGAAAAACTGATCAGAAACAAAATAAATAAGCGTTTTTTTTATATGAAAATATACTAAGGAGAAATTTTCAGGCGGAAATGTCCGCAAGAAATTTTCTGAAGGGAATTTGCAGTGAGGATGGAAATGTGTGGGGGTTATTCCCTGGGGGGTTGAGGCTTTTTTGTGGGAAGAACTTTACGTGGAAGAGTTTTTTTGTGGGGAGGGGTAAATTTTCCATGGAGAGGGATGTGGATTCCCCAACATTAATTTGAAAACGGTAAGAAATTTAATTAAAAACAAGTTTTGGCAACTGAAAGTAAGGAGCAACGTTTGAACTTAAAATTATTCCATATATGAAATAGGCTGCCCCTTCCTCAATACCCAACTCTTTACGCTAAAGTTTAATCTTTTGTCACTATTCTTCAAGAACAACTAATAAAATACAAGGGTCGTTTAATTACAATCAAAAGCTTTTTTAAAAGTACCAAAACTTTATTGTAAAGGGTAAGGTATTGAGGAGGGGGCAGCCTCTTCCATATACAGAATCATTTCTGTTCGTTTTAGGTTTTAACGCTGCTCCTTACTTTCAGTTTAGAAAAATGATTTTTTGTTTAATCAGCATAAGCATTCAAAATAAGAGATACATTTTTTTTTTCATTTTCATTTTTTTTGGCAGGCTGAAGTCAAGATTATTTGGCAAATCTTCATCAAAAGAAAGAAGTGAACACGGTGCTAAAAAACAAGCTGCTATTTTACAGTCTTTATTGATGACTTTTTGTATTGTTATTACGATTGAATGTTTTTATGTTAATTCAGGTAGGCTAAAAGGTGAAATGCATAAAAATATTCAGATTCAATGAAATTCTGACATAAAGCATGATTGCGGATTTTATGCAAATAAAAAACAACTATTACAATATAGCTTTCAAAAACATCTTCTGTTTGTTTTTGTTTTTTTTTTTTATCAGCATTCAAAATAAGAGGTAAAGTTTACTTGTCAGGTTAGACTCCGAGTCTGACAATTCTTTGCTGGGTAAATTTGTCTCAATGCCAATTGAACACGATTTTAGAAAACAACGCACTATTCTTTATGTTTGACCATCATTATATTTTCATTATACAATGTTTATTTATTAGTTTTTACTTCAAAGAAAAGCTCTAAAAATGTTATAATTCATCTATACTCTGAAGTCCATTTTTGATTGCAGATTCTGTGCGAATTAAATGCAGCTTTTAGGCCAGTAGTTTTAAAGTACCTCTTTTTTAAAAAAAAAAACTTGGGCGGGGTACCGCCCAAGTCTGAAAAGTCAAAATTTGGCGACAATTTTCCAAAATTGGCATGACTATTTTATAGTCTTTATTTATGATTTTTTTTTTGTTATAGTGGGATTTTTTTTATTTGTATGAACTGAGAGAGTTGTAAACTCCCCTCTGTTAATGAAGACTTAAAATAAAGTAATATAATTTTCTCGATAGGTTAGAGTCCAAGTCTGAAAATTCACTTTTTGGTAAATTTGGTTCAAAAGAAACAATAGAAAATGATGCTGGCCTTATGTTTGAATGCTATTGTTTTGCTGACAATAAACGATACACAGAAGAGCCAAAGAAAGACATTCCCCCTATGCTTGGGTACCTCAAAGCCAATGTAAGTAAACCAGACTTTAAATTGTATTGTATCGTTTCTTGTATTGGGGTCCTGGTTTCCTGAGGTCACAATTCCATAAACACGGGATCGCAGATGGTCAGAAGAAACTAAACGCTGTGTCTATTAATTAATATATTTCAACCAAATATAAATAAAAAAGGAAAAAGCAAGTTTTAATCAAAACTGATGAAGAAATATGGCCCTTTTGACAAAAAAAGAATTTGCAAAGAATTGAGACATAACTAGGTGTGAAGTAAAATGACATCATTTTTAACATATGTTGGGGATGGGTTGACAATAAAGTGGTTGAAAGCATATGTGATTTACTTACAATTTTAAATATACCAGCCTTAGTAGGGTTACTTTTAGAATTGTCTAGGCAAGAAAAATTGCCACCATCGTATGATTTTAAGACAAGATTTACACATTAAATTTCCTCTAAATACATCCCTTTTCATCCAAAATTGTGTCTCTAGCTTCTAATTCTTGGGCCGGATTCAACTCAAGACTTCGTTTGAATTAAAGCAATTTTCTCAGATAATTTCAATGGATCTCAAGATATGTTTCCATTAAATAGTGAAAAAGTTTACCAATTCTCTTTCAAAAAAGGTAAACTAATTTCCAAAAGTTCCTAACCCCTTATGTTTGAAGCTGACCATCCTCTAAACAGCTTACTCTTACTTGCATTTCTGTCTCCGTAGCGTTCATGGAACCGAATTTTTGTATCTTTATATCGTACTCGAGTTTCCTGTATTTTTGCTAATAGGTGTGATACGAAAAATTTGGGGACGATTTGAAGATATGACAAGTTCGGTTCCATGTCCGCTACGGAGAGGGAATGGTTGGCATATTAAAAGTTGTTTTAAGTAAGAATCTTTAGTAAATTTTAACAATATATGTGTAATTAAATTTGATTCTACTGTCCATAGTTAAATAATTAAACTCGAAATCCATAAAACACCGACTCACTAAATACAACCGTATTCACCCGAATACAACGAAACTTCTGCTGGGCCTTCAAAAAGCCAATTTAACACAATTCGTCAAAAAAAAACTCCTTCACTGTCAAGAAATAGGGTCAACTAAAGAAAAAAGAAAGAAATACAAGAAAAGAAATTAATAGAAAATACAATGACCTAAATTTATTATTATTAAAAGCGTCTTTAAAAAACTAAGAATAATGAAATTCTGAAAACCGATAGGAATAGAGTTCCAGACACGACTCAAAATTATTATCAGATAAAACTTTGAACTTTTTGCTGGGTGGAGGGCAACTATCTTGATTTTGAATTCTGTTACCATCACTCACTAGTTTGAACATTCCCGAGAAAATTGGTCGAACATTTCCATGGAAGCATTCAAAGAACTCATCAATGGCTTTTATAAATGATTCACCTTCAAGAGGTAAATAGAGGTGTCTGTGGTGGACTCAGGGGGCTGATTTTTGTTGGATATTGTGTAAAGTTTAGAGTAAAAATGGAAACTTGAATATCCATGCTGGCAAGAAATATAAAAAATAAGGATAAATCATTAAAAAATAAACTTCGTGAGATCTTAAGACTGATGATACCAACATACGGTTTTAACGATAAATTTCCATCCAAAATAAGTATCTGAAATCCTGCATATCCCTTGGGTCGGTGGCATATATAACCTCTTGACGAAGGAGGCTCAGGTATCGAAAGACAACTTATGTCTGTACAGAAAAAAAAGAATAAGAAGGTTGTCTTCATCACATTAAAGATGTTCAAACGGGTTTTGGATTTTTTCTGTCACCATTCGTAGCAAGTAGCTTCAGTGTGAGTGAGAGTACATGTTCCGCAGCGAAAGTTAACGTGTTGCCATCCATAAATACAATCCTTTCTTCATGGACATTAAATGATATCTTTAGCAAGGTTTGAACAAGGTTTTCTAACTACCTACACTAGGTGTTTTGTGTTGTCACCTTAATAAGCTAATAAATGCCAGTTACGTAGACAAGCAATAACGTAAGACTAATGATTGAGCCTTGGGGTACTCCATGACTAAGTTGAATTTTGTCATCCGCAGAAGCAGCAATAATCGATTGGTAAGTAAGGTAGCAATTAATACAGACCATCTTTTCCCCACAAACGTCGTAAGTAGATAGCTTACCAAGAAGGAGCTTGTGGGTCAGAATTTTGATACTTTTTTACATCGAGCAAAACCGTTGCACATACGGAATGGAACCCAAAGGACGACCTATAAACTGAAAATGTTTAATGCACATATGCTCTGTTGAGTGGTTTGGATGGAATCCAAACTGATGCTACTGAATCAGCGTTTATCATTAAAATAGAATTGAAAACGCTTAAGCACTGGAGATATTTTGGGAAAATTGAGAAATCCGCCTATTATTTCACTGATTTTTACGGTCTCCTCCTTCAAAGGGAACTATCGCTTTAACCAACTTGAGATTCCTGAGGAATACTCTTTGTTGAAAAGAATTATTATCGATGTAGCAGAGACACTATAATCACCAGAAGGATATATTGAATAATGTTACCAGGGAACTGGTTGGAACCAGTTGATGAATTTCTATGGGAAGAGGTTATATTCACTAGCTATTGCTCTCACCCGGAAATTTACTAAAAAAAAAAAAACAACTGAAACTAACTGACAAGAAAAACAACTGAAAATTGGCTCTTTCGAGGTCATTAAAAGGTGACGGTCGTCACTTATTTCTATCTGTGAGCTGCCTATTCATCACATCAAATTTAAAGATATTGGCCTGCTATTGTTGAAAACTAGATGGAACTCCGTGAATTTTTTTCCCAACCCTCATAGACTTTACCCCCCCCCCCAAAAAAAAAAAATAATCGAGTGGTATGAATAAGACCTTATCCCAATAATTGTGTTTTAGATCAAACAGTTATTTCATGCACCTCTTGCTACCATAGCCAAGGGTGCTGTGCTTCTATCAGATGATCATTTCGCTGACATTGCTCCAGTGGCGTGGGAACTCTTGTTAGAAGACTCTCAAGAAATTGCTTCAACTGCTGCTGCAGTTTTTGTTTTGGCAGCTATCAAAGTTCCAGAGGTTGCTTTGGAGATCATGACCCGGCAGTTGACGAATACAGATCCAAATACAAGGATAAATGCCATTCTTAGGTAAGTGGCCTTCGAAATGCAGCAAAATGTTATTTTCCCTTGATAGAATAATGAAGGTTTTGCTTTTTAACTATTTTTCCAGTACATGCTAAGATATCTGTACTGGAATTAGTGACTGTCCGTAGAAGTGTCAGTTTATGGACTTAACCAAAAGTTGGAACTCTTAGCTCCTTGCCCTCTTCTAGAACTGGTAGCCATAAACGTTGGAGGTTATAATAGAAATGACCAATTCCAAAATAGCTAAATAGAGAATTTTTTCCAGCATGAAGATCGAACTCTAATTTGCTAACTCTAACATAATAACTTCGCCATTTCATACGAATTAAATAAAAGAAACAAGTTTTTTCAACTGAAAATAAGGAGCAACATTAAAACTTAAAACGAACAGAAATCATTACGTATATGAGCGGGATTGCTCCTCCTCAACACCTCGCTCTTTACGCTGAAGTTTTTTAGTACTCTAAAAAAAAGGTTTTTATTGTTCTAATTAAACAAACAGTGTTTCGGGAGTCGTTCTTAAAGGATTGGGACAGAATTCAAACTTTAGTGTAAAAAGCAACGTGTTGAGGAGGAAGCAACCTCCTTCATATACGTAATAATTTCTGTTCGTCTTAAGTTTTAATATTGCTCCTTACTTTCAGTTGACAAAAACTTGTTTTTATTTAATTTCTGATAATTTTTAAGCAATACCAGAAAATCTGGCTACACCTCCGCAGATAAATCCCTCCTCCCCACATATTTATTCTCTAGACAATTCAATACCGGTGAAAATTTACCCCGGGCAATTACCGAGAACATCTCCACGCCTAAAACTGAGTCGGCAGTGAGAAAGCAATACATAAGAAGGATTTCGTAGAGGAATTTTGGCGAATTCCCCTAGTGTAAAATTTCTCCTTCAAAATTTACCCTCTTGAAATTACCCTCCCCATAGAAATTATCACCGTGAAAAATTCACCAGCAGAAAATCCCCCCCCCCCCCCCGAAAAATGTAGGCATACTTCCGAATGAAAAAATACTAGGCCTATATGTGAACAATGGGCAAATTTTGCAACTTCAAGACCTTTCCCCATGGGTTGTGGGGGGTCATGATATCTCCATAGACATAGTTCTTCGGTCTTTAAATTATGTTGAACGAAATGGCTATCTAAAAGTTTTGATCAGTCCATTTTGAGGAAAACGGGCGTGGGGGGGGGCTAGCTGCCCTCTATTTTTTGGTCACTTAAAAAAGGCACTAGAATTTTCAATTTCCGTTCGAATGAACCCTTTCAGGATATTCTAGGATCTCTTGGCCGATACGATCATCCATGGGAAAAAAAAATCATGTTCTTTTATACCTAAAGCAAAAGCACTATTTTACTCTAATGTTGATCTTAATGTTTAATCTTCAATTACTGCACTGGAAAGAAAATACATGCACTACTAAGTTGTATCTTTTCCAGTTGAAAACCATTCACTATTTGCAGAGGTTAACATGATGTTAATAATTGGTTAAAGTCAATGGGTGAAGATATCGATCCAGTGGTCATGAAAGTTGGGAAGACGTTTGATTTGACTCATAACTCCTAAATTTAATGCCTTTTCAAAGATAAAAGAAATATTGTCTTGATATGGTGCCATTTTGCGTTGAAACTGCAAAAAACTTGTATGGTCATATCCTTAATGACATGGATACCATTGGCAATTTGACCTTTTAAATCTCAAGGAATTAAAAATTCTATATAAAAATAACACCCAGGTCCCCTGTATACCTGGCTGGAAATGCAATAAGTATTATTTAATTTCAGTTCAAAGTGTTTTTCCGGTTTCGTTTTAAAGCACAAATAATACTCTTGATTTACAATGGGTTTCGAGGAAGAGAATGGTATTTGTATAAGCTTTGGATTCCTGTGACCCAACTTACTTGTTCATTTGGTCATACCTTCATCAAACAGTTCGTGGTAACGAACTGTAGTAAGGAGCGACCCGGCTCAATAGAAACCTAAACTCTAAAAAATGGAATTTTGATACAAATAGCTACATCAAAAGAATCGCATTTTAATGCATTTTAAATATATAAGTTTCATCAAGTTTAGTCTTACGCATCAAAAGTTACGAGCCTGAGAAAATTTGCGTTATTTTAGAAAATAGGGGGAAACACCCCCTAAGAGTCATAGAATCTTAACGAAAATTACACCATCAGATTCAGCGTATCAGAAAACCCTACTGTAGAAGTTTCAAGCTCCTATCTACAAAAATGTGGAATTTTGTATTTTTTGCCAGAAGGCAGATCACGGATGCGTGTTTATTTGTTTGTTTGTTTTTTGTTTGTTTTTTTTCCCCCAGGGGTGATCGTATCCTCCCAGTTGTCCTAGAATGTTGCGAGAGGGCTCATTCTAATTGAAATGAAAAGTTCTAGTGCCCTTTTTAAGTGACCAAAAAAATTGGAGGGCACCTAGGCCCCCTCCCACGCTAATTATTTTCCCAAAATCAACGGATCAAAATTCTGAGATAGCCATTTTATTCAGCGTAGTCGAAAAACCCTATAACTATGTCTTTGGAGACGACTTACTCCTCCACAGTCCCCGTGGGAGGGGCTACAAGTCACAAACTTTGACCAGTGCTTACATATAGTAATGGTTATTGGGAAGTGTACAGGCGTTTTTAGGAGGATTTTTTGGTTAGGGGGAGGGGTTGAGAAGAGGGGGATATACTGGGGGAACTTTCCATCGAGGAATTTGTCATGGGGGAAGAAAATTTCCATGAAGGGAGCGCAGGATTTACTAGCATTATTTAAAAAAAAAACAATGAAAAAATAAATATGAAAAAGTTTTTTTCAGCTGGAAGTAAGGAGCAGCATTAAAACTTAAAACGAACAGAAATTATTACCCATATGAGGGGCTCACCTCCTCCTATTACCTCGCTCTTTACGCTAAAGTATTTTTAGTAATGTCAACTATTTATTCTATGGCTTTTTTGATTCAGGGGTCATTCTTAATGAATTGGGACAAAATTTAAGATTTGGTGTAAAGAAAGAGGTACTGACGAGGGGGCGAACCCTCTCATATGTGTAATAAAAACATGAGAATAAAAAAATTTTTACGTAAGCTAATTTATAAGTTACGTATATCTTTCACTAATAAAAAGATTCGTAAAAAATTGAAAGTTCTAGTTGCCTTTTTAATTAACCAAAAAATTGGAGGACAACTAGGCTTCCTCCCCGCTCTTTTTTCTCAAAATCATTCGATCAAAATTTTGAGAAAGCCATTTAGCCAAAAAAAAAAAAAAAAAAAAAAAAAAAAAAAAAAAAAAAAAAAAAAAAAAAAAAAAAAACGCAAATTTCTCTGCGGAGAGCCAAAATCAAAACATATATTGATTCAAAAACGTTTTCAACTTCAACAAAAAAAAACAAGTTTTTTCAACTGAAAGTAAGGAGCGACATTAAAACTTAATACGAACAGAAATTACTTCGTATATGAAAGGGGTTGCTTCCTCATCAACGCCCCGCTCTTTACGCTAAAGTTTTTTACTATTTTAAAAAGAAGAGTTGAGAGAAAGAGTCAAACTTTAGCGTAAAGAGCGGGGCGTTGATGAGGAAGCAGCCCCTTTCATATACGAAGTAATTTCTGTTCGTTTTAAGTTTTAATGTCGCTCCTTACTTTCAGTTGAAAAAACTTGTTTTTTTTATTTAATCACTCCATAAGATCGATATGTTGAGACACTTAGGAGGTGATAGGGACAATTTCTATTTGTTGAAAATATTAATAAAATCTTCTTTTAATTTTATTTTATTCCAAAAAAGTATTTTTTTCTATGTAGCGTACTATCTATATAAATCGCACTGTTCATTTTCTAGCTTTTACGTTCTTTGGCGACACAGATTTGAAGCATATCCCAGATTTGAAGATGGTGCTCAAGTGGCATTCAAAGTCCCTGTACATTCTATTGAATTCACTCTTCCTTCTCCTAGAATTGGAACAGAGTGGCCAATTGTGGCCAACCCTCCGTGGCTACCAGAAACCAAGTCAACCGTTGAAGAAGTAACTTTAAACCAGGATATGCAGCATGTGAGTTAACAAGTGCATCATAGTAATCTCTCCCCAGATTGTTCAGAAGAGCCAGTTATTAGGCTCTTGCTACTGTAATTCAACAATGTTAATGAACTCCTATCCTAGCCAATAAGTTTTCCTAAATTAATATATTTTTATGTCAGGCTTTACATCACTTATCCGGTAAAGATTATAAATATTGCACCTAAGCCTGAAAGTGCATCTCAAGAAATTTTAAATGTTGAAATTGTGCTGATATTGCAAAAAAAGGAAAGCGGATATATATGCAATAAACGGAATGCCTTGGCACAACTTTCAAACGTTCGACAAAAAACAAAGAAAAAAAGAAACAATTAAACACCTAAAAGAGAGTTATTTTCTGGCAGTGAAAAGGAAATTGAACTGAAAAAGTGAATATTTTGGCAAAGACTTATGCTAAGCCGCCCTCAGCGCTAAAATAGAAATGATAAAAACGCAAAAGAATAGCAACTAACTCTTTTAAGTAAGCTCTACGGATCCAGAGAGTTGACAATCACCGCCTTTTACCTGTGCCATTTAACCCAACACTTGGAAAACTATAGTTTCTATGACTATCTTAGTTCTATGACTATCTACTTTAGTTTTGCCCTAGGAATGTCATTTTTGTACAATCCTAATAGGGCCTTAAGCGAGATTTGTCTCTCACTCGATCGGACTATCTGTCTTGGCTTTTTCTACAATTAGCCATTGCTTGATGCCCACAACTACTTGATTTTAATTCAAGATTAAAATAAAAATCAATTTTTTAATTCAAAAAATTTAGCCATTTTCTTTTTTTCTTTTTTTTTATCTTTTTTGGGGTACTGAGACTGTCTTAGCTGAAACACTTGATTTGTCTTTTCTTTTTTTTCTGTTTTCTTGTTTTTTTGTTGTTGTTTTTTGTTGTTGTTTTTTTTTTTCACTTGCTTGCACCCACCCTCGTTTCGTTTCTTAATAATTTTCTTTATCTTTTTTTTTCGAAAGTTTTGCATAACCAGTGTGGTCTTGGAACACATTAAGATGACTTCCAGGAGACTATTTTCACTTCATCTCCCCCCCCCCTTTATTGCACTTCTTCTTTTTAGTTGGCTCTAGTAGATAAGTTTTTAGCTACAGATTTCCATCAACTCTCGTATTTAAAAAGTGAATACGATTTTCTCTCTTTTAAAAAGACGTTGAGAATGTGATTCTGTCAAAATTTCTAAACTTTGGGACCTTTAAGAAGATAAGTATCGGAATTCAAATAATGTACATTCTACATGGTAAAAATATACTCGAGTACAAAATAAGTTAAGGCAATTTTTGACACGGAAAAAACGATACCTTGTTCGTAGCCTTTTCTCCCCACCTCCCATTAAAGGGATGACATCCTTTAATGGGAGGTGGGGAGAAAAGGCTACGAACAAGGTATCGTTTTTTTCCGTGTCAAAAATTTGCAGACCAACATCAAAGTTTTAGACATCATCTTTTTACTCATTTGAATAAATAAATAACTGTATCTCAAACCGTTTTCAAGATAACACTATCATTAAAACTTATAGACATTGAAGAGCTGAGTCGAAAGCATTTAGGCCTTATTTAAAAGTTTAGCTGCATAAATATTTTTTTTGGTATCGAGACCAACTTCTTATTTCCTTTAAAATTCCAAATATGTAGTGGGAATGCCCCTTAAAATTTTGAAGTTATCAGAGTGGAAATCTAAATGGCAAGAAACTGGTTTGGAAAGTGATTTCAATACTAATTTCATTGAAGTGTTTACTAATAATATTATATTTTTGCATCTTTAACAGTTTCACCGCAAATAAGGAAAAAATATGTCATTTCAAGCTTTTGTCAATTCTAGTATAAACAAAAAATTATGCCTTAAATCATTGCGTTTTTTCGTTAAGTATAAAAATCGTGCTTGATAGTTGAACATAGATCAAATCACTGAATTATGCTATCGGAACAAGCTATTGGAACTGTATTCATCCGCTTTTTTGATATTCTCCAAAAGCTCAGGTGTAATGTAGGTTCGGTGTTAGTTTGAATTAAACCTGTTTAATTTGAAGTAGGTAAGTAAAGGGTAATTTTTCCCTCCGAACGAAAGCTAAAAGGCTCTGTTGTAAACATATAGGAATGTAACAGGCGACATTTTATCAAATATTCATTGATCTATAGTGTGTTGACGTTTGCATTGTTATAACCTTATAAAAAGCATCAAGCAGTAAACAAAAGTGTTTACTAGTTTATTTTGTAGTCATTGTAGTTATAAATAATTTTACTCCCATAGAATCGAAGATATATTAACTTAGTTGTTTATTTTTTATCGTTTTCCTTTTTTCACTTTCTTTTTTCATTATCTTTATTCGTTTCTTCACAACCAGTTTGCTTTGTTTTCATATTGGTCTTTCTCTGCATAGATTTCCTTTTTTCTTGAGGTTTTTATGCTTTTATTTTATTTGTTCATTTCGCTTTTTTTTCTTTTTTTTTACCAACTAGAAACGATTTATCAAGATCCTTTGGAAAAGTTTAAATGTATGTTAATTTTTTCAGAGGCTGAAAAAGTTCCTCTTTTTTTTCTATTTTATTATTATTATTATTAAGTCTAAGCAGCTCGTTCTTAGAACTTATTATGCGAACATTTTGTTCCGTTTTTCCAGCTCAAAATTAATAGAGCTTGATCATTTAAATTCTGATGGAAGTCATATTCTGTCTAAAAAAAAGAATAGATATCTCATAATTCGGTTTTACTTAAAGCATTTTCATTTGCAGCATGTTCATTTATTCCATTAATTATTTGAGAAATAGCTAAAAAATCATCTTTTTCTCAGCGTTCGCTGGTCACTGCAACAAAAACTCGAAAAAGGCTTGAACTTGACATGATCGAAAATGCGCTTCAAGCTGAAGAAGACAGAAAAAGACAAGAGCGCGAGACATTTCATGTTTCAAATATACCTGCCAGTACTTTGGCTTCCTTTGAGCCTTCTCTTCACCATGTCACACCAGAAGAACATGAAGAAGATGCTGAGATCATCGATTCTCTCCCACTTAGGGGTTCAGTAGCACCACTTCAACCTGCTGCACCGCTATTTCCATCATGCTTGTGTGCTGCAGCTCCATATATTGCAGCACTGGTTGATGATTACTCAATTACAATGGATAACGTGGCTGTATATGAAGTGGCACTAAAAGTTGCACATGTATGTATGGTTGAAGATACTAGCTTATTTTTACGCCATTTCTTCGAGCGTTTGACAAGAGAAAGAAACGAGGAAGTCTTTAGGTAAGACTTGACTTTTCTTGTAAAATTTTTATTTGTAGATGTAACTTCAGTCAAGAAAGAAACTATCAGTCTCTTTTAAAATTCGAAAGAAGAATGCCGGACAAAGAGGGAACGATTCACTAACACTTTAAGTAAAACGCTTAAAAACGAAAATTTAAGTATAAAGCACTGTGTAAAATATATGTAAAATATAAAATGAATGAAAATATATATATATATATATATATATATATATATATATATATATATATATATATATATATATATATATATATATATATATATATATATATATATAACGAAAAGAGAAATCATCAGTGCAACAGCACAAACACATTAGAAGAAAAAAAGGGGGAAAGAAGGAGAAAAGGAAAACTGTTTTCCTAAATTAGTGATTAATATAGACCAGCACTTGAATGAGGCCTTAACCCTACTCATCCATACAACCACATAGGTCAAACAGCATAGCCATACACAATCAACCATAAGGAATAATCCATGGACAGGCAGTCATGTCGTCAATAAGTATAAGTCCGTCATTTACCAAACAATAAAAACAGTAAAGACAAATAATTCAGAGGCAACAACCCAACACAAGGGCTCATCAGGAGAATACACTTGCCTATAGGGTTTCGGCACTTTAAATTCTCTACCCAGTCAAGTGTTGTGCCTACCACAGAATATCCATGGCATCCCCGTGTCAGGTATCACCCCCAAAATATATGCCTATGGAAAAAAAACCAGCAAATGTAGAACAACCAAGTAACACCAAAACAAGCATATCCTGTTAATATATTCCTCTGTTTAGCAGCAATAGGTAAACTAAATGTGATAAATTTTACCAAATCATAAACATTAACACTTTGCAAAAAAACCTGAATGAACTAAACAATTATAGAATTATCATTACCATGTGGCTATTTTTGAAAAATCCGCTCTAATAGAAACACAAATCACAAAATAGATGGCGCTTCATCAACTTTTCGCGAAACTCCGAAATTAACCGAAAATTTCTTTAAGTATTTCCAGATAATTCTTTTGGTATTTATTTAAAAGTTCGTTATAATGAAAACTAAATTTATTAAATTGCCAAGTTAATTTATTTGCAGAAAAACCTCTTAATATCAATTTTTGGCTTAAGATTTTACACCTATTTTTAAAATCAATATAATTACTACAAATCCTTGCATAACGAAGTAACTGTGAGAAAAACTCCGAATATGTGATATTTGAGTGTATATTACTTTCAGGGAATGGGAAACTAATCACTTCAAAATCAAAATCATACGTTTTATTATACATTTTAAAACTTAATTTATTATTATCAGAAATATTAATATTTAAATCTAAGAAATGATCTTCAAGACCAGCGCCATGACTAGGTTCAAGAGTAAGCTCTGATAGATATATATTTTTAAAAATATCAATGAAATCCTTACAATTTAAGACCAAAATATCATCTAAATATCTTTTATTATTTGACAAAACATGTTTTAAATTATTTTGATTATTCTTATCCATCATATATTTATATTCTAGTTGACTTAAAAACAAGTCAGCTATAAATGGGCTGGCATTCGCCCCCATGGGAATTCCCACGATTTGCTTGTACAAATCACCACCAAATCTTATATAAGTATTGTATAAAACAAATTCTAATAAATCAAAAATCATATGCAAGCTGTAACATCTCAAGTTAACTGTAGTCTTAAAGCAATTTGTCCATATAGCTTTTTTATTATAAGTGTCTATTTTTAAGAATCTTTTACTATATAAGAGGAAAGATTTCTTGATAACCGTTTTTAAATTATCTAACACTACATTAAGTGATAAATTAGTATACATTGTCGCAAAATCGAAAGACTCAGTTCTTTTAGCTGAAACCATTGTTAAAGAATCTATCACCTGCAGTGAATTATTAACACTCCAATATGGATTAAAATTCGGAAATTTTTTATTACCAGATCATTAGGTTTTAAGTTTATTTATAATCTCCTTTAAAATTAAAGAGAGGTCAGTAGCAGCAATTCGGGTTGGACATTTAGCTGCTCCAGCAATAAACCGTGGTTTAGGGGGATTCTTATGAAATTTTACAGTCCAATATAGGAAAGGGAACTTTTTATCATTGTCATTTATTTTAATATTAAAATTTTTAAAAAGTATTTCTTCAGTCTTTTCAATTAAATTCTCATCATCTAAATTTACCTTTTCGTAAACATTAGTTGTGCATAACTCCCTTTTTAAGATATCACAATACAGCTTCTGACAAATTATGGCAAAATTATTATTAGCTTTATCCACCGGCACAATTACAAATTCATTCTGTAGATTAGCAATTGCTTGTTTTATCTTAGCATTATAAAAGAATGATTTAGTGTTACTATTTTTTAAGTTAGAATATATTGTATTTCGTATTCTAATAATAATTAAATTCTTCCAACTTTGAAAACTCTCTTTATTTTTATTCTCTTTCTTACACCACTTATCAATAAATAAATCAAAATCATTTTCCAAGCTATCAAGAACACTCGATGGTTTCAGATGATGAGAAAGACGGAAATTAGCCCCTTTATTCATTATAATTTGAAGATCATCGTGCTTTATTATTGACAAGTCCCCTGTTATAACATGTTTGTAAGTGGGATTTACAAATGGGCCAAGTTGCTTACAGTTACAAACCGGTTTCCAATTTATATCACTATCTAATCTTTTAAGTATTAAATTATAATTAAAAATAATTTGCATAATAGTTTTTGAAAATTTATAAGTTAAAACTGGACTATCATTATAATTCAAATTTCTAGGAAGGGCCTGTTTCACATCCCGCTGATTTGAAATTTCCGGTAAATTAATATCTTCAATCTGCTTACAAGTAAAATTAATAGGTAAGTATAATCTGTTATCCTTATTACCAATCTTTGTCTGAGGTCTGAGTTGCCAAGGATCAGTGAATTCAAGTCCAACTGATGGCAGATTCTTTTGGAAAGCTCCCATGATTGGCATTGAAAATCAAAAGAAGAATAGACCGTTTTGAGATATTGACAAAATTCAAACTGTCTTAATCACTGGAGCGGTTGTGGATAGCTTTTTTTATATATATGCAGTAACATTGTTCTGAATAATATTATATTCGCACTTTGAAGATATGGGCCTCAAGTTTTCTCTCTTGTTTTCATTTTCTTGTTGAACTTATAATCAGTACCATACAGTGCTACATTTAACTGAGGAAGAGAATTTGGGGATGTGTGCACGATCTTTTTACTAATTTCTTTTTATTGAGAAGCGGATTGAAAAATTTACAAAAATAGAAGGAGATAACTCGATTGAAAGGAAAATTAATTTTAATTTGGTCTCCCTTATGAAGGGGTTTCAGACTTGATTGCCAGAAATCTAAAGAAAAATAGTATTTCACTTATAATTAACCTGATAAATCTCTTTGATTACAAATTTATGAGGGTAAGGACC
Source organism: Artemia franciscana (assembly GCF_032884065.1). Taxonomy (NCBI): domain Eukaryota; kingdom Metazoa; phylum Arthropoda; class Branchiopoda; order Anostraca; family Artemiidae; genus Artemia; species Artemia franciscana. The sequence continues at coordinate 12,473,816 of NC_088876.1, forward strand.
CCGTCCCCAAGCTCAATAATTATGTTGCGTTCAGAATTCTTCGTCACTGCGGTTTTTCGGACGTCGGAAGGATGAAAAAACACATCACGGACAGATTATCCAAGTGCTCTATTTCAATTACGGGAACAACCTGAAAATTTTGATTCAGCCCTTGTTGAGCATATTTACGATCACCCGTATCACACCATTTTTTTCATTGGGCTAGTTATATTTCATATGACAAGGTTGTGGTCCAGTAATGTAGAGAGGCGTTTGGTATTTATAAATATCAAAATGTAGGCTTACTTTTAACAGAAATACGGGTGATTTTAAGTAGTGACTCTTGTTTTGGTTTTTCCAGACGAGAATTTAATAATTTATTCAACCCCTGGATAAAGTCCATGTCGTGGTCACACTCATAGAATTATACGAGTTTCTGACCCCTCAGATCTAGAAGATCTTGTGCTAAATTGGCTTTACTTAGAATTAGACAAATGTAACGTAGTTCTCGGCTTAGTTATTTTACTACTTTCACTTGAAACAATCTTAGTCGCTTTTCTAGCTTCTTAACTAGAGCATTATATATTGTTAGTCGTTGGATTTTGATGAGTGTCTAGCTTTTTGAGTTGGAATTTTCGGCTTTTGATGTTTTTGATACCGTTAATTTTTGTTTCATCTGCTGTTGTTTTATTTTTTCCGCGTTGTCGGGTTGTTTTTTAATTCTTCCAATTTGGATTTTTGTTTCTTTTTGCTCTCCATGTTGTTTGTTCTTGTGTTTTTAGTTTTATCTAGCTTGTATCGTCCGTGTTTTCGCTCAGAAAATGTTAACATGTTTCTTTGAGACTTTTTCTAATAGCTTTGAAGAAGGGAAGCTGTTGTTTTCCCGAAATATCCGTTTTGTTTCATCCAGCATTTTTGTTGGCCTTATAAAACTCCATTTTCGCTTTTCTTCTGCTTCGTCTTTTATTCTTGTAATGGTAGGCCAAAAAGGTTTGCGAAATTAAAAGAACAGTCTTAGAACAATGGGGCTTTAAGTTTTTGATACAGCTAAGATGGATCCAGGAGGGTAAAAAAAGTTTTTATTTTGATGTCCTTGGTACTTTAACGTATAGAGAGAAATTTATTTGATTCAACAACTTAATAAAAAATAACTATTCCAGGTCATTGCGAAAGCTTATTCGAGCTTTTCCAGAAATCCCTCAACAAAGTGCTTATGTCATATTCAATGCCATGATTGGTTTTATTATGTTTCACGTTCGAAGCTCGTTTGAAGGCTCACAGGAATCCATAAATCAGGCTTTGACTTTGATTGAACAAATCTCAAGATATATTCAAGGTGTTCATTTGAAGGACTTGAAGCAGATACTGAGAAAGGAGCAGTGTGATATGGCTTTGGTGTTGTTTGCCAATGTCCCTGCCGCGAAGAAAATTGTTGTTCATGGGCCTCAAGGTCCTGATTCTGGTGGTATTCCATCCCAGTTCCCAGTCCAAGAAGATACACAGTTTTCTCAAATTCTCCAGGTAAGTAAGAATTAAATAGCTGTTTATAAGAAGTGATGCTAAATAATTGAATTTGAGTACATTGTTCATTTGTCTGCTTTTTTCTATGTTACAAACAAATTCCAGATCGAAGTTTATTTTTCATTGTTCTAAAATAAAATTGTTCAAATTTTTTTTTAAATCTTTGCGAAAATTGTTCCATTCTTCTGATTCAATTGAAGAAATTAATCTGAAATTAGTGTCTAAAAATTAATGTGTATGCCTAAATAATGTTCCTTTACTTAATTTAGCACAAGACATGTGCCTTTTGAAATATTTTTCTGCAATTGAACTATAGCCATCGAATATTGATTTTGCTGTATCTAACGTTCGTAGAATTGATTACCAGTTAAAGAATACTTTTTTAGCTTTTCACAAGAGTTTCAGTTTGATATTTTCGGTTTAATGTTCAGTTGTTTGTCTGCATTTGTGTTGACATAAATATCATTGCTATTATTCAAGTATTTTTCAACGATTAAACCATAATCATTGAATTTTGACGTTGCTTTACTTGTCACTCGTAAATTTGATTACAAGTTAAGGAATATTCTTTTAATTATTCGTAAGAGTTCCGACTCAGTATTATTGTATTGATGTTTAGTATGGTACGTCGGACTGCTGGACTTAATTTGCACACACTCCACAGTAGTCTACTAAATTAGGGTCAATACTACTACTTATGTACCTTAAACCATTAGGCTTGGGATCTCAAATTTATTTTTTGTGATTTAATGCCTGGTCAGTAAAACCCAACCTCCACCTGTGAAATAAGACCAGTGTTCAGGTGTTTCCTAGCTCCGTAAGATCCACCTTGCGGACCCAATGATATAGTCATGAAATCTATTGATTTTACTTCTAATATAACTTCCTCTTTTTCTTTCTAAGTTAAACTTTTATATTTAATCTTAGATGGTTAGCTTAATTTAATTGTCATTTGAAGCTAACTTACCCTATAAAGATCAAATTTTGCAATTTTTAGTTTAAAAATTTAAGATTCTTCCTCCTCCCATAAAATTACCCACGGAAAATTCCCTCACCCCGTAAAATTCCCCCAGGAAAAATATCCCCAAATGTAAAACTGAATAATCAAATAACCAAACAGTTTCAGTTAAACACTGCAAAATCAAACTGTTCGTGGTAGCGAACTCTAAGTAAACAGCGACTTGGGCCAGTAATAACCAAAAGTCTAACAAAGTAGTTTTCATAACAATTAATACATCAAAGGAATTGTTTTTTTTTGTACTGATTTCAAATTATAAAGTCCTTCACTTTTTAATGTTACACATCAAACACTACAAACCGGGAGAAATTTGCCTGATTTTTTGAAAATTAGCAAAATAACCCTAATAAGGCCAGTGATCCTAATGAGATTCACGCCATTAGATTCAGTGAGAACCCTGCTGTGGAGAATACCTGTTATCTACAAAACGCTAAATTTTGCTTTTTTCCATAATAAAGATCATGAATGCGTGTTTATTTCATTTTTTTCATGGGAGATTGTTTTGAACTGACGGTCCTGAAATATCGGGAGAGGGCTCATTCGAGCAGAAATTACTAGAGGCCTTTTAAATTAACCCAAAAAATGTTGACACGAGAAGTGGCATTTTGTGCCATTTTGTGGCACTGGACTATGATTTTGCTCCGTGGAGGTCCAATTTCCTATCGGATAACCATTCTGCGATATTCAATCGATTTAAAAGTATCAAAAATATGTATATTAAGTTTCCCAGTTGTGGAGGAAGTAATGCCGTACGGTTTTGTGTTTGTTCCTGAAACGTCACGTAATCCATACACAAGCAAAGGTACTTTGAACGGGAAAACCTTCTGATATACACCTGCAGATGATATCCAATACTTCTTTTTTGAATTCGCCTTTATTACTTTTTTAAAACATTGTTTTTCTAAAAATATTTCTTAATTATTTGGAATAAGCAGATCTGTCAATGTTTAATTTTTCTTGGTTCTAGCTTAAATTTAATACTCGGTTATCAATGATAAATTGGGGGGAAAAAATGCTTCTTAAAGGTACTTCAGACTGGAAACCCTTCTGATTTATGCCTAGTGGACGTATTCTCGATCGCAATGGGTGAATCGGTATACTACTAACACTACTAATAACTCATCGCAGACCAAGCCGCCTAAGACAAACACAGCTGCGCACGCTCCTCCTCCAACCCAACCTATTCAAGGCCTCCCTCTTTACACCCTCCCAGGAAGCTCCCATTTCGTTTCAATCTTCATTTATGACATCTTCCCACCCCAGACGAGGACGACCGGCTTTCCTTTTAGCCCCAGACGGTTGGCCAAAAAGGAAAATCTTTGGCAATCTGCCATCCTTCATCTGCAGAACTTAACCTAGCCATCTCAACCTTTCTTTCGTTATAGCCCTAGAAATTGGGATTGGACTACATTTTTTGTACAACCGTCTGTTTGAAATACGATCAGACAGCCGGGTACCCAGAACAATCCGTAGGCAATTTCTTTGGAAAACATATAGTAAATTTTCATGTTTTCAGACATGAAAACATGTCTGAAAACATGCTTCAGAGCCATATTTGACCACTGTCATCACAGTAGCTTCCAATATTCTAATCTTGGTTCGCAGACTTATGTTCATATTCTTCCAAACTTTTTTTTAACTGTGAAAAAAGACCCTGATCCTTGACTATTCCAGTTTTAACAGCTTCCCTGCTCCCACCATCTTTAGTAATAACACTGCCAAGGTAAGGGAAGCTACCCATTTGATCAATATTTTTGTTACCCAACGTCACCTTTTCATCTTCACTTATTCCTAGCCTTGGTGACTTAGTCTTCTTAACGTTAATTTTTAAACCTATTCTATCACCCTGAAATCGCAAAACCTCTAAAAATTTATTCATTTTGTTCACACTTTCATCTAATATGCTTAAATCATCAGCATAATCTAAGTCCAGGAGATTTTCTCCTCCCTATTTGATTTCGTGGTCTTTAATCGCCTTTCCTGTGCTCCTTAAGACAAAGTCCATCAAAATGATCCATATAAAGCAGGATAGAACATAACCCTGCTCAACTCCTCATTTAATACAAAACCACCTGCTAACCTCATTTCCTGCCTTAAGACCTTTGCTAAAGCTCTTCTATCAGCAGAATTGAACGCTTGCTCATAATCTATAAAACTGAGGACCAAAGGTGTTTGACAACGAAAGCACTTCTCAATTATTAACCTAAAAGTGAAAACTCGATCGACACATCCTCTACCTTTTCTAAAACCGCACTGTTTTTCTCTTATAACTTTGTCTACAGCATCTTTCAGTATAAAAAGCCTCATATTACTAAGTAATTTGCTACATACAGAGACCAGACTAATGCCTCCATAATTACGACACTCACTCTTGTCACTTTTCTTATTCAGTGGTTTAATTAAGGTTTTTCTAAAATCATTAGGTACTTCCTCTTTTTCAAAAATCATATTCATAATCTTCAGTAGCTTACCTCTAACCTCAGAGCCACCATATTTAAGAAACTCATTTATCACACTATCAGCACCTGGAGCCTTATTACTTTTAGTACTGTTGCTAATTCTTCCTTACAAAACAAATCCTCCTTCATATCCAAGGTATCACTAACTTTTTTCATTTTCATCTATATCTTTTCCTGCAACTGTATCTCGGTTTAGCACATTCTCAAAATGTCCCGCCCAGCTCTCTTTAACTCCTTCCTTATCACTAATTGTGGCCCCATTCCTATCTTTAACTGGAACTAGTCTGGATTGACTACTACTCCTCAATTTACTAACATGCCAGTATGATATTTTACCATTATGCCGTTTATCTGCATCTTCCATTTCTTTAACAATTTTATCCATGGCCTCAACTTCACATGTCCTTAGGTCATATTTTAATGCTTTGTCCACTTTCTTTACAATCCTTTTATTTTCATATGATCCATTACTCAGATAATTCTTGTGCAAGCCCTTCTCCCCTCAATTAAACATAAAGCTTTTTCATTAATATTGCTAGCTGCGGTCCTAACTTTCTTCCCAAAGACACCATCAGCAACTTTACAAATTGTTTTTCAAAAATTATCCCTCCATCTTCCACATTGTCAAATTTTAAATTCTCAAGTTTAGTCTTCCACTGTTCGTGGAAAGTTTCTCTCAAATTTGTATCATGGAGTCTACCAACATCATAACTTCCCGAGAGGTAGTTACCCTTGCGAAATTTCAGCTTCAAATTAACCTTAGACACTATTAGATGGTGATCATTACTTTTAACATCAATAACAGCACTCCTACATACCCTAATATCTTGTATTGATCCTGCTAGTCTTCGGTTTACAATAACATAATCAATAAGGTTTGCTGTCTTACCATCACGTGAATACCATGTCAGCTTATGGGCCATTTTATGCACAAACACTGTATTGGTTATAACTAGGTTGTTATAACTACAAAATTGCAAAAGTTTATAGCCATTACTGTTTTCTTTTCCTACACCAAATTTACCTAGGCTAGGATACCATCTATCCCTATTTCTACCAACCTGGGCATCAAAATCTCCTAACAAAAACACCATATTTCTACCTGGTACCCTGTCTTTTTACTCCTGTAACTGTAAGTAAAATTCATTTGAGTCACTAGTATCTCCATCAGTTGGTTCAACAAGTGCATATACTGCTATAACTGATACCCTGAACTTATTAGTCATAAAATGAGCAATTAGTATTCTATTATTAATACCTTCCCAGCCTAAACAAGACTTAGCAGCTTCCTTATTCATCATGAGCCTACTCCCTGTCTATATACCCCATCCTTCCTGGATGCATCCCTATGTACCCATTCCGCATCCTTTCGAATACCCCTTTTGAACCGCTGAGAAATATCTATTCTGACTAAAGTCGAATCTATACGGCCATGGTCGGAACTATCCTACTCTATGGATGCGAAACGTGGTCCTTGAAGCTTCAACAGGATAGAGCACTAGCTGCCTTTGAACTTCGATGCTTACGCCAAATACTTAGAATTCACCGGCAAGATCTTATATCTAACTCCGATTCACCAACTCTGTAAGATCAGGAGAGATTTCGCTACCACCGTTAAAAAGCGCCGCTTAGAATCGCTGGGTCACGTCCTGCAGAGACCACCAGATTACCTGCCCCGTCAAATCCTTCTAGGTGAGCCCTGCATCTCAAGGGAGGGGCATCAAGGAGGGCAAAAGAAGAACTGGTAGACCCTGATGAAGTCTGACCTGGAGTCCGTTGGTAGTTTTAAGAAATTTGGACGTAAATGGTTGACCCAGTGGCTCCTGTTCGCAGAACAAATGGCAGCAGATCGCGAAACCTGGTCCGAAGAGGTCACAAGGATCCTGGATGCCAGGCGAGGCAGAAACACCTGACTCCCGCCACAAGTACAAATAGATAAGATCGTATAAACTTTGGAGAGGGGGGGGGGTAATTGGATTGGTAATTAGAATTTTTAGTGCCCTTTTTAAGATTTAGAGTGATCGGAGGGTGCATACCCCCCAACCGCGTATTTTCCCAAAATGTATCTGATAGAAATTTTAAGATGGCCGTTTGTTGTCTTGAAAACTTCAAAAAGAGCTCATTTGATTGAACATTGAAAGGATTAGTGTCTTTTTTAGTAGTCGAAAATGATTGAAGGGCAACTAACCCCCCTCCCACGCCCAATATTTCCCCAAACACATCCAATAAAAGTTTTGAAATAGCCATTTTGTTCAACGTAATTGAAAGGCCCAGAAGGTCTGTTTTTGAGGATGACAATTCCTCCCCCTCAGCCCTCTGGGCAAGGGTTGTAATTTATGCCCTTGGGGCATATAAGTTTCATGTAGAAACAGTTATTGTATAAACTTCGTAGGGGGCTCATTGAATTGGTAATCAGAAGTTCTTCTGTCCACTTTAAGATTGAGAGTGATCGAAGACCTCCCTCCCCCAAAGCTTTTGTTTTCCCGAATTGTGTGTGATACAAGTTTTGAGATGGCCAATTGTTGTCGTAGAAACTTCGAAAGGGGCTCATTCGATTGGAGATTTAAAGGGCTAGTGCCTTTTTTATTGATCAAAAGTGATTAAAGGCCAGCTAGCCCTCCCCCCACTCCACGCCCATCAATTCCCAAAACGGAACAAATAAAATTTTAAGATAGTCATTTTGTTCAGCGTATTTGAAAGGTCTATAAATTATGTCTTTGAAAACCATCATACCTTCTCAAGACCAGAACATAATTTGCACTTTACTAAAAAAAGAATGGGAGAGGATTGTCAGTTTAGTATAGCCTACATACACTGATATATATATTTCTTAAATTTTCAATATTTTGTAAAGTCAAATTGAATGGAGGGACGTCAGTCCCCCCCCCCCCCTCAAGTCGACCATTCTTCAAAACATATCTGATCGAAATTTTAAGAGAGCTATTTTGCTGAGCATTGTTGAAAGGTCCAGTATTGGGGATGTCAACCTGGGGATGCCGGTACAAATTGTGAGACATATAGAGGACTTGTAAGCAACAGTCAGCTGTTAGGTAATAATCACCTTCGGCAATGAGGGGTTAGCACTTTTTGCTAGTTGGTGTATCTGTTATTTGTTTCCAGTGTATTTGATGGTAAAACCAATTTGGTTGCAGTGGTAAGACATGTAGGGGAATTGTAAGTAATAATCTGCTGTTAGGCTACAGTCAACTTCAGCGATGAGGGGCTTGTAACTATGCTAGTTGGTGTACCCATTTATTTGTTTCCGGTGAACTTGATGCCTATCACGGGAGAGGGACTTATAAGTAAGAATCCGTTCACTTTGGGCCAGAAACGGCTGTTATCTCATAATCATCTTCGGCAATGAGGGGTTTGCCACTTTTGCTAGTTGGTGTACCTATTATTTGTTTCCGGTGTATTTGATGGTTAAACCAATTTGGTTCCAGTGGTAAGACATGTAGGGGAACTCTAAGTAATAATCGGCTTTTGGGCTACAATTATCTTCAGCAGTGAGGGGTTTGCAACTTTTGCTAGTTGGTGTACCCATTTATTTGTTTTCGGTGAACTTGATGTCTATCACGGAAGAGGGACTTGTAAGTAAGAATTTGTTCACTTTGGGCTAGAAATTTGTGCAAATTGGTGCACATTGTATTCGATCTCTTTAAATCTGACAGAATTAAGTGTTTAAGCAACGGGTGCAAACGATAACGTAAAACAATGAGGTAGTTTGGTAATAATTAGTGTCACCTATAGTATTTTAATCAAGAAAAGTTACGGACGGCTTTATAATACCAACTAGAATATATAAGATATTGTTCCAAGTTTTCATCCGTCACGATGTCTACGATTGAAAACGATAAAGTTCAACTGGCTGCAAAGTCAATTTAGTTCCTTCTTTCGATATTATTTTGTAGTTGTTGTTTTTTCAACGCTGAGGAATAGCCTTTAGTCATGTGATAACTGATTGTGTTCTTGTTTGGACATACCGTTTTAAAAACCTCGATAGGCTGACAACTTCATCATTTAACCGATAGTGAAGAAACAAACACAAACGAGAATGTAAAATAATGAGATAGTTTCGTAATAATTAATAGATTGTCCTCTATGGTATTTTTATCCTGAAAAGTTAGGGATAGCTTTATAATACCAACTAGATTATATAAGATATTGTTCCGAGTTTTCATCCGTCACGACGTCTACGATTGAAAAGGATAAAGTTCAACTGGCTGCAAAGTCAATTTAGTCCCTTCTTTCGATAATATTTTGTTGTTGTTTTTTCAACGCTAAGGAATAGCCTTTGATCATGTGATTACTGATCGATAGCGAAGAAACAAAACCAACACTTAAGTCGGCGAAGCCGGACAAAGGTTGCCGCAACACTTCACGTTGCCCGGGCAACGTAGGTCTAGTGTTTGTTCGTCTTTAGCTCAGCTAGGCTATTTTTGTAACTTCTGTTCGTTTTGAGTTTCATTTATTTATTGATAGTGATTTATGGTAGTTTTACGCTTTGAAGATTATTTGACTTTATTTGCGCTTATTCTTGATTGGAGAAAAAGCCAAGATGGATAGTCTGGGTAAGAGGCAAAGCTGGCATAAGCCTCTTTTAGAATTGTCTAAAAAAGCTTGCTTTCACGACGGAACCTTATTGAGGCCGTAAACGGCTTATTTTCAACATTTGTCCCTCAAACTGATAATACTGCTGGTAATAATCGGATAGCTCATGTACAAACATCCTTACGTATTAAATTAAGTTGTGATCTGCTCCTTTTTAGGAATCTCTGGACTTCTTTGGTATTGACGAAGCAAGTCAGAAAGACTATCATCTTGTTGATCTCCGCACAAGTAAAATTCACAGCGATGCTAGTTTTGTCCGTGATGTCTACTCGTTTAAGCGATCTCAGTATCCCCAGCTTGCATTGGTTCCGTTGCGACATGAAGAGGCTCATAATATTTTACAACTAGAGTCTTTTGAGTTGAAGCTTGGTGAAATAGGTAAAATCCTGATGATGACTTTAATGCTACAGAACAAGCAGCATAGACAGCAGCGAGCGATTTTCTTGCATGAAGAGCTTATGAAACTACCAAGTTTTCCAAGAAAAGCACTTGAAGTTGATTTCAGCCTCTACGAGGGAGGAGATATTGGAAAGGTAAAGTGGTGTTAGCGGTATAAAAAAATAAGTGGGGAAAAGAAGTTGTTTTCTCTGTCTTTTCATTTTCTAGTCTGATAAAAAAAAATATCATTGCAACGGAGATTCATGCTAGAATTATTTCAAGATTTTGATTCTTGGCTAATTTTACAGTATCACTCAATAATCATTCTACAGTAGAACCTGGATGTAAAAGTGCTTCAAACCGGTTTTTTGCTTATATAATTAGGCCTTTGAACATGATAACAACAATTGGACTTAAATAAGATAAAATTGATATTAATAAAACTCAACCCACAATCTTGAGTTGGCTGTCGTTACAAGACAGTGACAAGGTTAGATTTAAAAATGCTGTGGAGTTTATTTTTTGTGGTTTGAAGTTGAACTACTTCACTGATGTCATGTTCTATGAGTATCTGAGAATAGTCGATGTTAAGTCGTCTACCTAATATGTAGAAGGAGGCGGGGCCGAACTGTAACCATGCTAGATTTTTATTAACAAATTCTATGTTTTTCTTTTTTAGTTTAAAACTTTTTGTAAAACAGTAACTTGAGTGCAGTAGATAAAGACAAAAAGTTAAGGGCTCCAACATGGTTTCTAAGAGTTGGATTAATATTGTGCTAAAAAATACTGTTGTAAAAAAATTACGTCGAGTACATTTCTAGAACTAGTCTAGCCAACGTTATAATCTTGAGAGGATTTAAGACACAAATGCGAATGAGTTGCTAGAAAAAAACAGATAATAACAATGACTAATTTATCACAATGCCATGAATTTTCCGATTTATGGAGGGATCCTTTTCCTTTGAGTTCTTCCATGGCTAAGCTTTAGCAAGCTTGAATAAGGGATTTTGATTTTGTGAGTCAGATCCTAGCCGAAGATAATGTGTAGGTTTTATAGCTCTTTATATTTATATATTGAAACAATTGGGGTTTTCTCTGTAACGTTTAATACAATAACCAATGATCAGAGTACCAGAGTTGATGGAGAAAACATCCATCGTTTGGATTTATTGATCACATCGTGATCATCGTTTGGATGATCACGTTTGGATGATCACAAAAAAACATCGTTTGGATGATCACAAAAAAACATCGTTTGGATTTATTGAATTTGAAATCCGGTATGTTTTGAATTAATTCAGTGACCGGAGTTAATTAAGACATCATTTAAAGACTTTTTGATACAGATTAAAAGTACTGTGGTCTGTTGACCTAGTTTGAGAACATTTATTATATCTTGAATGATTAGTTATCGTATTTAAACTGGATTCAATTTAGTCGTTTTTTTACATTGTCGGAGATATACTGTGTAGAAGGAAGCGATAGTGAACATCAAGTGCCGTAGTACTAGTTGGATTTTTAAATCCTTAAACTGCTGGGGATAGGCGATTCGAGTATACGCACTTCCCGCTGATTCTATCTGCCATGGGATTCATAAAGCCAATAAATATTTAAGTTATTCATTTAGCTGCTGTGTGGTGAATACAATTCAGAAAATAATTATTAACACTGGCTTCTGTGGCATGGATTATTCGCCTGTTACTGGTCTGATTTAAGATTGTGAGTTTGGATTTGCTTACAAAATGGTAAAAACCAACTGGTCAGACTCTACAAGCCACTCCGCTACTTATATTTATTCACCCGTGCTGGACTTGAGCGCAAAAGTGGAACTCTGGTCTTGTGCCAAAACTAAGAAAGGTCTTTCTTAACGAAACCTCAAGGGGACGAAAAGGTAATCTGGCCTTACTTAGGCATATAAACCATATGCTTGAATTTTTGCGAAAATTTGACAATGAACAAGTCGGCCTACTTTTGTTATCTTCTTTCCAATGGAAGTACCAGTAATTCCTGACGCAGCTTATTCGAAACTTGCCTCTAAGTTAACTTTAGTTGAAACTACGCTAAAAACTATATGTGATAAGGTGACATCTTAAGATCTGAACCTTTCCAGCTCTACCAAATCATAGCTCCCATCCTTCGCAAAATCCTATGACGGTTGTGATTTTGAATTTTTTCGTCTGATTTTAATGATCCTGTTAAACGTAAGCAAGCAATCTATCAAGTTTGCGGGGACAAAGTCCTCTGGCGATAAGCTGTTAGTTTGCATTGACAAAATTGCTGTGAAAGAGTTTTGTGACGCAATCCCTGGCGAACTGAAGAACTGTCATGTCAAGTTAAATGAACAAAAATACCACGGAATACTGAAGAGTATAGAGGAGAATTTTGATCTTGATATGTTTAAGGGCTGTGACGGTATGATTAATGCAAAATGCATAGGAAAATCGATAGTAGTAAAAGTGACTTTTGCACATGAAATCACACTCTCAAATGCTCTGCGGCTTGGCATAAAAGTGGGATATAAAGTATTCCGAGGTCCTATGTTTGTGAGACCACTACATTCTTGCTACAAATGTCAGTCTCCTAATCATACAATATCCAACTGTGATGAGTCTGTGCGCTGTTCTTGTGTGCTGGGCAGCACGAATCCTCCAGCTCTTCCCCCTGTCAAGCAGCAAATTCCGAGGTCCTATGTTTGTGAGACCACTACATTCTTGCTACAAATGTCAGTCTCCTAATCATACAATATCCAACTGTGATGGGTCTGTGCGCTGTTCTTGTGTGCTGGGCAGCACGAATCCTCCAGCTCTTCCCCCTGTCAAGCAGCAAATCCGGAATGCGCCAACTGCGGTGGCCCCCATGTGTCCTTTAGTCTTAAATGCCGTATCCTTCGTGAATTCCTGTCTAAGAAGAAAAATGATTGAATCGGGAGACTTAAGTTTATGCTCCTTTAATATTAATGGGACTAAAGATAATGACCACACAATTGACCAGAAAATGTCAGACTACGATATTTTATTTCTTCCAGAGTATTTTCTCCCTGGTGTCAGTGTCAATTTACTGCGAAGGAGCAGTGCGCATTATGTGTTCACTGCCAACGCCGGGCCTACCAGAGTGAGACTCTTCTGGTCTAGCTTGCATCGTTAAGCAAAGTTTGTCGGATCTTTCACTTTCCCTCTCTAAATCTAATGATAATTTCATTGTAATACAAATCGGTGATTGTGTGCTCATCAATGTTTACCTGCCACGTGACCAGAAACGCATTGCTTTCCTCACTCGATTTTCCAGCACGTGCTTCTCTGTGAATAATCTTGTCGCAGGCATAGAAAAGTGTTGCTACAAATAGCTTTTTATCGGTGATTTCAGGCTTGGTATCCATATTTGCAGTACGCTCTCTAAGCTCCGTGCAAAATCTCTTGTTGACAATAAGCAAAAGTTTACACAGGCTACGGGAAAATCGTCTCTAATCATGGTTGTTACTCACGTCGACCACTTCCCCGTCTTTATAGTGCGTTTTGTGACCACTCCATTTTATTTACGTCTGGTATATATCCCGTGCTCCAGAAGAAGTAACTAAAATCAATTCATGTGATGTACTTTTGGTACCTGAAGTACCTACTTCATTTGCCTCGTTCTTCCTGTAATCCTGCCATTGTTAATAAATACGGTGCTACGGATATTACTGAGTCATTCGAAAGATCAAATGCTGTTTTAGCCGATAATACTGTTTTTCCTTTAGGTTGTTTCCACCCGTTAATTAGATTGTTTTGCTGTTAGTGATTGTGCATTATATTTGTGTATATTGAAGTTTCTTTATGTTTCTTTTTTTCCTAGTCCTCCGCTTATGCTTGTTGTTTTGTAGCGGGTTAAAAATAAACTATTATTATATTATTATAATACGTACTTTATTTTAGCTGGAAAACTTGGATAACATCCCATTTTTATGACGGCTTTTTTGTGTTTTATTTTCTTTTATTATTATTATTCTGGTCTTGGCTCTCTGTTACTGTTTCATTGTTGCTGTTTGTATTTCAGGAGCTGCTTGCTATGGACTTCCTGCACAAGCTGCATTGGACTCGTCTTGTCTCCGACATATTTGAAGCAACAGCTAGCACTTTTGCCTCTTCGGGAGATATCCACATATTTCTTAATGTAGTAAACGGAGCACTGACTCTTCACGCTGAGACGGCAACAATGCTTAGAATGTGTTTGGCAGTTTACATAAATGCAGCCTTACAGTTCAAAAATATATTTTCTGTGAATGGGTAAGACTTTTTAGGCCTCTTTTACCAAGCCGTTTTATTAGTAAATGTACAGCGAATTATTTTATATGCGTGCCTTTTCGTCCACAGAATCTTGAGCCTTGGAGAAAGGTAATTAAATAAGCCTCTTTTGGTCAAATTGACTAAATACTTTATTGCAAGCATCGCTGTTTTTCTAGCCTCGGTCTTGTCCAAGGACAGGTTGTCCTTATATGATTATCTTACTCCTCTGTATCTCTTGGTTGGGATTGGTCATGATGATGAAAAGCGTGTTTGATTTGACCGTGCTACTAAAAAATGTGCTACTGATTAAACTTCAGGCTTTGATGTCGTTCATGGTGCCGGACATCAATAATAAACCGGTCCACTTTCATAATCTTGGTCTATTACTTGAAGTTGATTTTAGTCTATAAGAGGGAGGAGATACTGCAAAGGTAAAGAGTCTTGGAAAGAATTAAGCAAAACTCTTGTACTTGAGGTTGGTAAAAGAAGGTCGATCCTAGGCTCTTTCACACTTAGCTTTGTAACCAGGTAAAAAACATGAAGGGGATAGTCTGACAAAGCTATTGACAAATTTTTTGAGGGTCAGGATGGGCATAGGAGCATATTGACCTATACTCGGCATTGGAGGTGATTCTCCCGCAAAGATTACTGTATATAAGTTCGGGGTGGTAATAGCCACCTTCCATCTTCATTAAATAGAAGGGTGTTTATATATCTTCTGATGTTAAATCAATATTAAAAGGAAAACATATGAAACCCACAAAGCTGTGAAACAAAATCAGTATCCATCGTGAAGGAGCTCATCGAATACTATTTCTTGCATTGTTCTGGAGATAGAAAATTCATATAGAGCAGTTTTTAATGTTTTATATTAGTGTTTATGTTTTAAGGTATAATTGCTATAAAAAAAAAAAAATAAAAAAAAGTTATAATACATCACATTTACATACAAAAGTTTTGCAGGAATCCATCTCATTGTTTTATAGTCGAACCTTTCAGCCTTCAAATCATAATAACGGAATATTTGAAATCAGAATGGTATCTGTAATAGAATATGACAATGTAGCTTTTGAAAGATGGTTTAAATCAACTTGAAAAAAAACTTCAACGGTAATATTTCTATGGCCAAAAACCTGTATCCTGAGGACGGATGACGGTTATGTTAATGTCCTAGAGCTTAAGAAAAGTAAGTATGACGGCATTAGACCCTTAAGATCCAAGCCGGCGGTGCTGATCTTCGTTTCGTGGCCCCTCAGCAAGAAAGTGCAATGGGGGTTAGAGGCCAGCCATCCTGTGCTTTCGCACACTCTTCCTGTTTACCTTCCCCAGATTTCTCCAGGTACCCATTTAGGGCTGGGTCGCTTCTGGCTGAGCGTACAGAGTCAAGCTTCTGACCCCCATCTCAAATCAATTAATTGGCTACGACAGGGATTGAACCCATGCCACTTGGACAAAGAATTCTCAGACCCAAAAAAATCTATTGTTTACTAAAAAATAAGGCAGAAAATTGTCATATCCCTTAAAGCGGCATTACCAGAATTATACATTTTTCCTGGACAATACGACTTTGCAAGTTCGGTAAAAAAAAAAAAAAAAAAACATTTGCAAAAACTCAAATGTAAGTTTGAGGCAGTTTAAGAAAAAAAGATTTAAATAAAACCAACCTGAATCATCCTATGTTAATATGAAAATCATCTTATATTAATAATGTAACTGAGCTCAGAAAGACGGATTTTAACTCTGGATCGGGAGATACTCTGCTGCCCCATTGACGCCTATTAAATTAGAAGTGAGATTACAGCTAATAAGAAAAATGTCCTCCCAAATGAACGTCACGCTTCGATGACAATTTGCCAGACGATTCTGTATTCCCAAGGGAAACCCTCGTCTCTGTTCTGTGTAAAAATCACTGACTGAGATGCTTCACCTTTCTTATCCTCTTTTCGACAAATTATTGCTAGTAAGTAATCGGTCAACCTTTTTTTATGTGACGAAGCAATTATTTCGAAGGGCTGCTTTATAATCTAGGTTGCAATCTGAAATGACCAACGAACTTAATAGATAAATCTAACCACCTGATTTTCTGCTTCTTATATGCAATAAAACTGCTCCAGACTATTTCAATGCTATTGCAAATCCTGGTTTTAATATTCACCCTTACATTCATGGGTCTGAGCCTTTTGCCATGGGGATGTCAAAGAACACGTCTTTTGGGAGTTCAAAAGCTTAAATATTCAGGTTGGCCTCCATACAATCCTGCTGGAAAGCTTGTTGTTATTCCTACTGATTTTATTTTGTCACTTGACCACTTACAGTCACTTCTAATTTTAAACACATTATAATTTATAATTGAATCGTTAAATGAATAGATAGACAGTAAAAATTCCAAAATTGTAGAAAATTTTGAGTAGGCAGCTTTTTATGTGAATCTTAAGGCTATCTGAGGGCTGGATTACGATCCTTAAAAGTCCTAACCACATTAAATATTTATATACCCCCCCCCCGTATTATATTCAATGGAAAAAGGTTTTAATAGTAAATACAAAAAAAAAATTAATTTGGAAAGTCTTCCAAATCAGCAAGTAATTTAATGTGTCTTTTATTTATATAGGAAATTGTTTTATCCAATTATTAAAACTAATGTCAGTCCAGAATATTTTGTACTTCTAAGGTATAATGCATTCAGTCAATTATGCTCTATAAAAGTCCAGTTTTTTTACTTTTATGATGCTCTTGTTCTCTTGATGCCCTGAGCACCATCTTTTCCACTTTCATGTGATTCGTTAATCTTTCTCATACTGCCAATACGCAGTAGAAAGTGACAGTGTAGCTTTCTCAGGTATTTTTGATTGCACCCACCCTTTTTTAATTTTATGATGCTCTTTTTATTATTGATCCCCTGTGTACCAGCTTTCTGTTTCTTGTGTGATTCGTCCATCTTCTCTTACTGTCAGTACGTAATAGGAAGTGACAGCTCAGCTGTTTCAGGTATGTTTGATTGCACGCACCCTTTTTTGCTTTTATGGTGCTCTTGTTCTCTTGATTCCCCGAGCACCAGCTTTCTCGTGTTCATGTTATTCGTTGATCTATCTCTTTTTATGAATACGTAGCAGGAAATGACAGCGCAGCTTTTCCAGGTATTTTCTGATTGCGCCAACCCTTTTGAAGCTATACAGTAATCATTCTTGGGATCGCTTGATTCGACAAGCTATTGAATTCACCGCCCAGCAATTGTACATGCTTCATAGAAAGCCGTTCCTCCTTCAGCTACTTGGAGCCGCGGCACCCCTTTTATCTTACTCAGCATCTGCTGACTATAATCAGGTTTGGCATGTTTATTTTTGAATATTCTTAAGGTTATATATTGGCATATTGTGCCTGCTATCTTTCTGCTGACAAGAGTTAGGGCTGGAGCGTTATTTTTTCTTTTTTTTTTTAATTCTTGGACTTACATAGTTATTACAGAATTGGACTTACATTTGATCCTCTTATGATGCTGATATGTTGCGAAGTGATTCTTTTGACACTGCCTTGACTGGTTTCTGCCTATCTTTCACAACAACAAGACGTAAAGTTTTCTGCTTAACTAACAAAAATTATAGTTCAGCCTTGGACTCTATTTTTACATTAAGCGGCGTTTCTAAGTCGCCAGCTTTCTCAACTTAAAGAACTAGTGACATATAAGTATATTGAGGCTATTAAAAAGACTAATTATTAAAAACTAATCATACATTAATTAGGAGATTTTCACGATGCCTCAAGTCCTACGGGAGTGTATGTGAAAAGGTATGACCTTTCGGAGAGTTTTTAGAAATGCATGTACAGTATTTTGTATTGTACCTCTGATCATAACATATCACCAAATAAACTGAAACAAAATTCACAGTAGCTAGGTCAATTTTTTTTTGTTTGGGGGGGGGGGAATTATGACTAAAATTTCATAGATTTTCCGAGTTTATTGTCGAAGTTTTTTCGTTACAAAACAAACAATTCGTTAACTATTTATTTGTTATGAAACAAAATACGAACATATAGGAAACTTGAATTCTGGGTGGCTTGTACGGTGAAGCTTAAACTAGCTCTCCCGAGATTAAGTTAATAAATAAAGCTAGAAACACAAGCAGTG
Source organism: Artemia franciscana (assembly GCF_032884065.1). NCBI lineage: Eukaryota > Metazoa > Arthropoda > Branchiopoda > Anostraca > Artemiidae > Artemia > Artemia franciscana. The sequence continues at coordinate 12,492,170 of NC_088876.1, forward strand.
TATTAGATAGCATTTGGAAACACAATTTTTTTTTTTCAATCAATATTACTAGTTTTAAAGGAGTTAAAAACTCTAAATTTCAACATGTCAAAATAATATATAAAACGTGAGAAATAAGCACTTCCCAACAATAATGAAACAGAAAAAGTCGAAGTATTATATATCTATTCGGGCTGCTGGAGATTAAAGGGACAAAAGTTTCTTGGTGCCTAAAATTTTCTGATGGATTTTTGGGAAATAAAATTCAATTTAAGACAAATGAGAAGCCTTAATAACAAGACTAATATAGAGCCTAAGAGATGGGGAAGGGATAGGAAATACTATTTTGATTCAGGACTTTGAGGCTTTGCAAAACGTAAATATTGACCAATGCTGTTTTTTTTTAGGAGCCTTGAGCTTATATTCCTTGACCAGTTAGCTCTTCTAAGCTTTGTTTCTGCGTTTTCTGTTGGTGCTAGATCATGCAGCAAAAGCAGCAAAAAAAATTTAAAGAATCGTTTGTAAGGAAAGAGGTAAATTGGTTGAGCATAGCGGTAGAAGGGGATTTTGAGACTAGCCTAAGCTATTGGAGGGTACACATGAACATATTTCTTTAAGGAAGTCCTAGATGGTCAATCATTCTCATCAAAAATCTCTGTCAGTCCATTGACATGTGCTTCAATCAATCTTCAATCGATCCTTCAATCAGCTCATCAATCTTGACCAAAGCTAATCAACACACTGTTTTTTATCAAAATGATTGAGTCATTCAAACTTTCTATCAATCACTGTCAAAGCTTGACTCAAGCGGCAAACAGGCTCCTAGACGGTAGATCATGCTTGAGTCAATCGATAGACGGAAGCTTTCGATCAAAATGATTGACTGTCTAAGGCCTCATTTAGCTGTCGACCAAGGCTGTATTCAGGGAGGAGGGGGTAGGGGTTTGAACCCTCCTCCTCCCGTTTTTGTGTGTTTTTGAGGTTGATCAGTTCTTTTAGAGTAAATAGTCGCTTGCCGGACAATCTTTTACTTAATATTTCATCAAGTTCGTATAATGAGCCAAAAAAGGACTCGAAGAAAGTTTTACATACTCCTCAGTATTATAGCATCATTAAAATTGCGTAAGCTTCACCTCTAACAATATCAATAGATCAAACCATTTCTTGACTTAATATTTTACCAATAGTTTCGCCCCTACTTGGGACTAAGTCCCTAAAAATTGTACTATTGTCAGAAGTGTGCGAAAGCTTAATGTTGCCGTAATGCTGCCATAAAACCAATTTTTGCCATAGTCCGAACTAGTCTTGTTTCCAGAATTCAGTCGCCTTTCATGCGGAATTATTTATCTCAGAGTATTTAAAAAAAAGTGTCAATCCAGCCAAGTCATGTTGCTAAAGGTATCGTAGCTAATCTGCTAGATGGTAGTGTGAGATAGAATGATTTGAGCTGGTCCAGTTTTTTCGCCAGATGATTAGTCCATTCAAACTAAGACGACTTTTTTTTAGAGTTCCCTGCGTTTGTTTTATATATATATATATATATATTTACCTATATATATATATATATATATATATATATATATATATATATATATATATATATATTTACCTAATATATTTGGTCTAATTGTAACCGATCTCTCCTACTTCATTTACTGTAGATATACCTCTATAATTTTGGCCAATGGATTGAAATTCATTAAAGATTTTATTTCAATTTATGATGTATTTCCGAGGCAGTTTGAGATGTGCTGTTTGTTTTTAAAACAAACAGCAAAATTACTTTTGTAATGTACTTTACACAAAATTACTTTTGTGTAAAGTATACATAAACTAGTAGTAGAGCCTGTTAGATGATAAAGATAAAGAAGCAGAAAAAACCCCAGTGTATATTTTTTTTTTCTGAGGATTGGAAACCAACTGACTGTATGATGAGAAATGTACTGACCTGGAATGAGGGCTTCAGGAACCCTTTGTACCGCCACACGATTATTTTAAGAGCTGAGAGGTAGAACATTAGCCATATATATATATATATATATATATATATATATATATATATATATATATATATATACATATTTACCTAATATATTTGGTCTAATTGTAACCGATCTCTCCTACTTCATTTACTGTAGATATACCTCTATAATTTTGGCCAATGGATTGAAATTCATTAAAGATTTTATTTCAATTTATGATGTATTTCCGAGGCAGTTTGAGATGTGCTGTTTGTTTTTAACGTGACAGTATAACAAAGAAAACTGAAAATCTTGTAGATAGTATAGCATTTTATATAAGAAATAATGTATAAAGAGAATGGGAACATATAAGAGTTGGGTCTTTATTCATTAAAGATGGGGAAGACATGGATTAAGAACCACTAGTTCCACTAACAGTGTAGCGTCCGCTGAATACATTAAAGAAGGTATAAATTTTAAAAGAAAATTGAATATTTGATGTAACCAATCTGTAATTTGTAGAGTGAACATTAACAAGCATTATTGTTTTCAAGAATTATTTAAAGTTTTAATCCAGTCTACACAAAGCAGGCCTTTTTTATCCTCGGGAAATCTTGACAGGCTAAGCAGGCTGTTAGACTGTAAGCTGGAAGTCCTAAATGTAACAGATTTTTCGTTTCTTTGCCATTTTCTCTATTTTGAAGTACCTTGAAAGACGAATATGTCGTAATTCGAAGTAGGCTAAAAGAGGGAACTAAATCGCCACACGCAAGAAAGTATTGGCGATTTTTCTTTTCGACACTGGTGCGAGTTTTCACTCTTATAAGCTTCGATGATCCTTGGTAATGACTCAGATTACTCCTAAAATTGCGTTTTTCTTATAGATTACTCCAAAGGATTTGTTTGATCTCCTCCTATCGCTGGAATTTAATACACCAGATCCACTTAAAATCTTAGACCTTGTTGGTGTCGACAAACCACTAAAGGCTTTGGACTTCTGCTACAGTGGAGAGCCAGACTTGACCTCAGTTCTGGAGTGTTTGAATTTGTGTACACTTATCGTCAGTTACGCCCCGGATTCAAGAAGAGGCTATCAACTGCTTACTGTTATGAATTGTTTGATTCCACTGACGTTAGATCATTACCAAGAGAAGAAAGATTTGAAAGCTGAAAAAGAAGCAATTGTTACAATTGCAGTTGCATTAAAAACAATTGTATTAAATGCTGAAGCACTTTCCAAGTAAGTAAAAACTAATGATAATAAACTTTAGATCAGTTAAATCCAATTCAAATAATGATAATATTCATAATTCAATTTAAACCTTAAAAGTGACGGGGTTATGCGGAATGGTCTTTCAAACAAAACTTGAAAGGTCAATTTGGATGAATTAATTCACTTGAGATTAAAGTAGGTCACATGCGACATGTATTTATACAGAGTATTGAATTATTGCATAGAGCAACGACCGGTGAATAGTTTTCTTGCTGAATTTGTGCTTCCTTTCTGCTATGGTATTTCTGCCCTTGTTTATCAATCCCTTCACGCTTTCTAACGAGATTTGTGAGGGAAACTAGCAACTATATGTTTTTGATTAGGTCTTATTTTCTAAAATTCTGTTTTATCATTTCCATGTAACACAAGAATATAATTTACGTTAACAACAAATGTCAAAACAGTCTCCAAGTGGAATTAGAGATAATTTATGAAAAGTTACAGCCCTTTCTGAAATACGTGTTTAAATGATATGTTGGTCGTGCTTGCTTTAGAGCCAAGGCCATATTCAGGGGAGGGTTAGGAGGTTTGGCCCGCTCTCCTAATTGTTTGAATAAGGTGTAAAAACTTTGCAAAAATGCAACGTTGCAAAAAGTGCAAAAACGTTTTTCATGTAACCCCCCTCCCCTCGAACAAAAATCCAGGATACGGTTCTGCCCACAGTCATTAAAAAATGTACAGACAATTTTTAAACTTAGGTCATTCATTGTTGTCTCCACCATTCAATAGCAATCGTCACTCCTTGCTTTTTTTAATTATTCGATAAATTTTTGCAAGGGTTTTACTAATTATAGCATAAAAGTCAAATGCAACTTTTGAATTGAAGTTTCCTTTCTGGCCATTTGCCAACACAATTCTTTGTGGGCTTTAACATTGCTTGGGTTTAATTTGCACTGAGCTTTTCATAGCAATCTTGAGTTTTTTCATGACATTATTGGCCTAAAAGCTTTTTTTTTCTTTTCTTTTTTAATTTAGTTTATAAAAAAGGCTTGCAGTTACATTGCACTAGCTATGCAAAATAGTATTTTTTCTAAGCTAGGGCTAAACGTAGCTTCAAGTCATGGGCCAGATGGCAATAAGTGTATATAGAAATTATGGTTACCAGTCTAGGAACCTTGGGAATAATGCTACTGGGGTGCATTATTAAAAGGCCTGATGCTTAATTTTCAACATGTAATTGATGCCTGGTTCTACTTATAGAAACTACACCGGACCTCAGAGGAATTCTCCAGTAACGGAAGTCAAGTCAAATAATTCCTATAAGTATAGCAAGAAACATTCGGTTGCAGAGCTTGGAGACTTGGAGGCACATGCTCGTTTCTTAGGTAGAAACTTTTTTCCCGCTTTATATTCCTCATCTTTTTTTCTTTTAATATTGTGGTTAAAGATTTTTCTATATGTTGTAACTGATCCTCCTCACTAACTTTGTTTAAAAATAACTACTCTTGTTTTTATTTTAATACAAAAATGTATAGCTATTTTAGACTCAACTTCTTGTGGTTTACTACAAGTAAACAATTGTCAATAATTGTCAACTTTTAAACAATTGTCTAGCAATGATAAACATAGACCATTGTGGTGTCTGTCACCCATGGTACAGTTGCGATGCTGTCATTTCAACCGACTGAATTTTTCTATAAGTAATATGTAATTAATATTCGTTGCAATTACCGTAAAGTAAATGTTTCATTTTGTCTTAATTTAATTGCCAAAGCTTGTCATTGTTATTGTCAGGTTAATCGTTTTAACAGTTTGCCATTATCACGTTGATCTCCTTTTCATCTGTTTTAATTTTGCTATGCCTCGCAATCTGTGATAAATTCTAACCATTAAGCAACCATATACTTATTACGCAGGGTATGGAGGGTATCGGTGATCGATCTTAAAAATTTTGCAGTCATTGGAGCCACGGACCGGTTTGCATTGAGGGGTATGTTGATTCAATGAACGCTTGTAAATAGAAGCATTGTTGTCTTCCGAAAAATATCCTTTCTATGTAATACTGTTGGCATAAATGTTGTAATAGTGACAAGATTTTCTAAATTAATAGCTTATTTTATTGTGCTTATTCCAATATTAAAACAAAATGCTTTCCTATATTTTGTATTGAGAAAGCAATACTCATGTGCAAGGCAGAACAATGTATCAATACTAAGAAAGCTGTTTCAATTCTATAATAGCTACATACATTGTCTTTCATTAACCGACATTTTATTATTCATTGGATTAGGGCAAGTCTGGGAGGATTTGACAAATTAGGGCACTGCTGTATAATATTTTTTCTGCAAATATTATTGAATGGTAAAGAGCAGCTGTATCTATATCTCATTTAGTTGCGTTCTATCTGTCTGATTTTCTATGATGATGAACACGATAGTGAAACAATTGTTACCACTTTTATTAAATTTTTTGAATCTATTTGTCACAAAGTTAGGTATTTTACAGGTGATCATGCAAGAGCTTGGGTTACTGGGGAAAAAGACTTGGAGGAAAATGAGAACCTAAGGAATCAATTCAGACTTCCGCGATCTGTTCTCCTGGTTACTATCGCAGACTTTATGCCAGCTGCAACTTTGCGGCTTAACGAAATCGCGAAGAAAACTCAAGATCAAAAAGTACCTGAACTCTTGGATACAAAGTCCCATGCAGTAAGTATGATAAAGAACAAATGAAAATGGATTGACAGTTTAACATACATATATTGGTATTTATTCCATAAAGTCTTAATACTTGTTTATATATTCAAGTTAAAAATGGAACCATTTAAAATTTATTTTGTTTTCAGTAAAGTGCAAATTATGTTCTGGTCTCCAGAATGCAGGGGAGTGTCAGCCCTACTCATGCTAATATCTGCTTGTGTTTTTAGTTTAACTTGGTTATTTATAGTAATTTTTGTTTTTTGGGGGTTTCATTTATTTATTGATGGTAATGTGCGATAGTTTTACTCTTGGAAGGTTATCTGACTTTACTTCTGCTAGTTTTTTTGTTTAATGGAGCTCTTTACTTTTCTTTTAAAGACTCATTTTGTGCGAAAACTTTTTACATTAATTAACTAACTACTAACTATTTAGTAAAAAATGACGAAGACCGCACTGCCTTTCCATAATACAACAACAAAAGAGAGAATAATGAGGACTTTTTTCCCAAGACATTGAACCAACAGAACCTATTTGAATATTTCGGCCCTATATCTAAGGGCCGTCTTCAGCAAAAAAAAAAAAAAAAAAAAAAAAAAAAAAAAAAAAAAAAAAAAAAAAAAAAAAAAAAAAAAAAAAAAAAACAATAAAACACTTACAATAAAAGTTCTCAGTTAAAAATCCATTTTTTTTTTAAATAGCCTTGGCTGTCCGCGAGGCAATCGAAATCAAACGAAACTTAAATAATAATACATCCCTAAATAGAGACTTGGATGAATACACACTCAACCCTATGTACACAAAATTAATTATAGAAAATAATCTAATTCAAAATAAAACAAAAATAGGAACGAACAAAAACATGCCCAATCTCAAAAGAACTATCAGATTAGCTGCAGAGAGGGCAAATATCAAACAGTTCGTGGTAACGAACTGTAGTAAGGAGCGACCCGACTCAACAGTAAACGAAACTCTAAAAAACGGAATTTTGATGCTAAAAGATACATCAAAAGAATCGAATTTTCACGCTGATTCTAAATATATAAGTTTCAACTAATTTAGTCTTTTTAATCAAAAGTTACGAGCCTGAGAAAATCAGCCTTATTTTGGAAAATAGGGGAAAACATCCCCTAAAAGTCATAGAATCTTAACGAAAATCACACCATCGCATTCGGCGTATCAGAGAACCCTATAGCAAAAATTTCAAGCTCATATCTAAAAAAAAATGTTGAATTTCGTATTTTTTGCCAGAAGACAAATCACGGGTGCGTGTTTTTTTTTTTTTTTTTTTTTCAGGGGTCATCGTATCGACCAAGTGGTCCTAGAGTGTCGTAAGAGGGCTCATTCTTACGGAAATGAAAAGTTCTAGTTCCCTTTTTAAGTAATCAAAAAAATTGTAGGGCACCTAGGCCCCCTCCACGCTCATTTTTTTCCAAAAGTCAACGGATTAAAATTTTGAGATAGCCATTTTGTTCCGCATAGTCATAAACCATAATAACTATGTCTTTGGGAATGACTTACTCCCCCACAATCGCTGGGGGAGGGGCTGCAAGTTACAAACTTTGACCAATGTTTACATATAGTAATGGTTATTGGGAAGTGTACAGACGTTTTCAGGGGGATTTTTTTGGTTTGGAGGGTGGGGCTGATGGGAGGGGGCTATGTGGGAGGATATTTCCTTGGAGGAATATGTCATGGGGGAAGAAAAATTCAATGAAAAGGGCGCAGGATTTTCTAGCATTACTATAAAAAAACAATGAAAAAATAAACATGAAAACGTTTTTTCAATTGAAAGTAAGGAATAGCATTAAAATTTAAAACGAACAGAGATTATTACGCATATGAGGGGTTCTAAAAATACTTCAGCTCAAAGAGCGAGATATTTAGGAGGAGACAAATACCTCGCTCTTTATGCTAAAGTATTTTTAGTAATTTCAATTATTTATTCTACGGCCTTTTTGATTCAGGGGTCATTCTTAAAGAATTGGGACAAAACTTACGATTTAGTGTAAAGAGCGAGGTATTAACGAGGGTACAAACCCCCTCATACACATAATAAAAATATAAGAATATAAAAGTTTGTTACGTAAGTTAATTCTTAAGTTACGCATATTTTTTGCTAATAAAAACGTTCGTTAAAAATTAAAAGTTCTAGTAGCCTTTTTAAGTAACCGAAAAACTGGAGGACAGATAGGCCTCCTTCCCCACCCCTTATTTCTCAAAATCGTCTGATCAAAACTAAGAGAAAGCCATTTAGCCAAAAAAAAATTAATATACAAATTCCATTTAAATAATTTATGTGCGGAGAGCCAAAATCAAACATGCATTAATTCAAAAACGTTCAGAAATTACATAAAAAAAACTAGTTTTTTTAACTGAAAGTAAGGAGCGACATTAAAACTTAAAACGAACAGAAATTACTCCGGATATGAATGGATTGTCCCCTCCGCAATCCCTCGCTCTTTACGCTAAAGTTTGACTCCTTGCCACAATTCTACTTTTTAAAATAATTAAAAGCTTTAGCGTAAAGAGCGAGGGATTGCGGAGGGGACAACCCGTTTCATATACGGAGTAATTTCTGTTCGTTTTAAGTTTTAATGTCGCTCCTTACTTTCAGTTAAAAAAAACTAGTTTTTTTTATTTAATCGCAATAAGAAATCATTCCAATTTTTAATAAATACAATTAGTGAAATGAATCTTATGAAATGAATGAATTTATGAAATGAAAATTATGAAATGAATTTATCTTGTAAAATGTTAGCTTTTATCAGAACAGTCTTGGCTGAACTTTTTGTTAAGAAGTAATGATGCCAAGGCTATTTTAAAAAAAGGGATTTTTAACTGAGAACTTTTATTGTAAGTGTTTTATTGTTTTTTTTTTTTTTTTTTTTTTTTTTTTTTTTTTTTTTTTTTTTTTTTTTTTTTTTTTGCTGAAGACTGCGCTTAGATATAGGGCCGAAATATTCAAATAGGTTTTGCTGGTTCACTGTCTTGGGAAAAAAGTCCTCATTATTCTCTCTTTTGTTGTTGAACTATTTAGTAGAATTAACCAGTAAAAAAATTTTTGAAATTTGTGGCGAACATTTGTCATATTGGATATTATTAATACATCATATTAACAAATCAAGAAGGAACTATGTCTCTGCTGCTAAATTACTGCGATATAGCCTTCCAAAAATACACCAAACTTATCCTGATTTGTCTGATTTTTGTAACAAGTAGTTGTCATATTGTATGTTATTTGCATGTGAGTTTTTTTTGTTTTTCGTCTGTGTTTTTTGGCTTTGTGTTTTTGTGTGTTTTTCTTTAGCGTTTTATTTGCTTTGTTTAATTTAGTTTCTTTACGTATAGAAATTGCTTCCATCAATAGCGGCTTCCGGACGTGGAGTCGAAAGATTCGAAGCTTTCTTATTATTAGAAGTTTGTTGTTGTTTTTTCCTCTGTCTTGTTTAAGATATTACATCCGGTTTTTTTTATATTTTTGTTTGATTAACCAGTGGTAGGCCTACTACAAGCTCGTTGCAGTACTATCCGAGCCCGCTGCACTGATGGAAGCTCTTTCTACATCCCATCCTGTTCAAAGCCTTGGTCACCTACCAAGACATTCCTTAATAGTTTAAGCCGTATTTTGAAGACTTGTTTTAGTTAACCATTGCTTTGGTGTTCCTAGAAAATGTAGATTAGAAAAAACTGTCAACAAGTCATTTCACGTTTTCTTAGTCGGCTTGCAAAATGTTTTATTGTTATTTTTTAAATAAAATAAATCTAATATAATCTTTCATCTAGGGTATCCAACTCATTTCTGGTTACTTGTCGACAGCTTAATAGGAGTGTTCTAAGTAAACAAATACAACGTAGAGACAATAGGGAAAATTTCAAGACAGTGGAAATTATTTCTGTAGATATTTCGGCCCTATGTCCAAGAGCCGTCTTCAGCACAATACAAGAATAAGAGAGAAACTATATATATATATATATATATATATATATATATATATATATATATATATATATATATGTATATATATATATATATATATATATATATATATATATATAAAAGAACTTACATCAAATTGTGAGGATTAAAACTGAATAATTAAAAACACTTTTAAAAATTTTTTTTTAAAAATAGCCCTAGCATCCTTACTTCAACTAAGTTCAACCAGGACTGGCGAAAAGAATGAAACGAGAATATAAGCTCATTCAAACTGAAGAGAATAAAATGATTAGTTTCAATTTCTTAAAGCTAATCTTGCTTGTTTAGCAGCCTGTCTCAAAGGCCTTTTCGTAGTTGGTTCAGTACTATTATAAACCGGTTTAGTAAAATATTTTGTTAGATCATTTTTAATTAAATTTGAGTATAAAGAATTTAGTGAGTATTCCCCCAAGTCCCTGTTCAAAGAAATATTATTATTTATTTTGAGATTAATTTCGATTGATTCTCGAACCACCTGTTTTATTCCCAAATCATTACTAATGAGTGAAGAGTTTTCAAAAAGTATCATGTGGGACGGGTTATTAAATATATGCCAACCTAAAGCAGAATCAAAGGAGTTGTTGGAACTATTTGAAATTAAGGCCTTGTCTATGTCATTTTTATGCTGTTGTAACTGTTTGTCTAGATTCTGATGGGTCCTGCCGACATAGTATTTTCCAACATGTATGAATTAGGGTAAAAATTACTTTCTGGACAAAATTTTTTCATTTATTAAATAAAATTTGTATGCTATCTTTGATGTATTAAAGGAACTAATCGATAAGTTACATAGAATCATTTTCGGACTAAAAAGTACATAATTTATTAAACCCAAATAGAACCGAAAATCAACACATTTACTATTCATATATGAAGTAATAATCAAATATCAAGACCTGCCATCTGAATAATAGAAAATAATAAACAAAAATACCAAAAATAAACAGAGAGAAAAATCTCAAGTTAAAGAAAGCAACAAAAAAACTTCCAGAAGTGGACTCAAAATACAAAATCTTAAGTATTTTTATGAGGTCTATTTCTATCAGTTTGTTTCAGGTAGTTCAACCATTCTCTTTGAAATACTAAATAAATCTTGCACGGAAAACGATTGTATACCCTAAGATCAATTTAACGGCATGATCGGGTTTTCCTGTAACCTCAAAAATCTAATTGCTATTTTTATTTTGTAGCGGCTTGCTGATATTGCTCACACCTTGCTAAAAGAAGCCCCTTACGATGATGCATGCATGTCCAGTGTGGGACTGTTGCGATACATGAAGGAGCTTATGCCTGCGTGTGATTGGTCAGCTGAAACGCTACGTCCCACTTTAATGATGCTCCTGCGTCGATTGGATAAACTTTATGTGAAAATTTTCAAGAAGCATATTGCCGGAGTAAGTATATTTAACGACTAAGTCTACCTCGAGTTCTGAGCTTTAATCTGTGTGAGCTCACGTAGCTGTCGTATGTGTTATTCAACCTCTTTAAAATTGGGTCATATGATGCTTGGAAAAGCAAATTATTGGTTAAAACCTCATCTTGTGTTATATCAACTGTTTAGAGTGATGAAATTTAGAGTATTTAAACGTGAGTGTTCTCTCTTTAAACTGCTTGGTCGCTCCCCCATGCCCCTTCCCGAGAAAGATTCCTAGAAAACATGAATGGAAAACAAGTGGTTTTTACGCCACGGTTAAATGTAGTTATTTTTTCTTATAATTGGGATTGTATCTTTAGATGCACTTAGAGTATTTTATATATATTTATTTTTGCTGAGCTCTGTGTCATATTATGTCAAACAGTTCGTGGTAACGAACTGTAGTAAGGAGCGACCTGGCTCAATAGTCAATGAAACTCTAAAAAACGGAATTTTGATACTAAAAGATACTTCAAAAGAATTGGATTTTCATGCTGATTTTAAATATATAAGTTTCATCAAATTTAGTCTTCGTCATCAAAAGTTACGAGCCTGAGAAAATTTGCTTTATTTCGGAAAATAGGAGGAAACACCCCCTAAAAGTCATAAATCTTAAGGAAAATCACACTATCGCATTCAGCATATCAGAGAACCCTATTGCAATAATTTCTAGCTCCTATCTACAAAAATGTGGAATTTCGTATTTTTTGCCAGAAGACAGATCACGGGTGCGTGTTTATTTGTTGTTTTTTTTTTTTTTTTTTTTTTTTTCAGGGGTCATCGTATCGACCAAGTAGTCCTAGAATGTCGCAAGAGGGCTCATTCTAACGGGAATTAAAAGTTCTAGTGCCCTTTTTAAGTGACCAAAAAAATTGGAGGGCACCTAGGCCCCCTCCCACGCTCATTTTTTACCCAAATTCAACGGATCAAAATTTTGAGATAGCTATTTGGTTCAGCATAGTCGAAAATCATGACAACTATGTCTTTGGGGATGATTTACTCCCCCACAGTCCCCGGGGGAGTGGCTGCAAGTTACATACTTTGACCATTGTTTACACACGGTAATGGTTATTGGGAAGTGTGCAGACGTTTTCAGGGGGATTTTCTTGGTTTGGGGGGGGGTTGAGGGGAGGGGGCTATGTGGGAGGATCTTTCCTTGGAGGAATATGTCATGAAGGAAGAGAAATTTAATGAAAAGGGCGCAGGATTTTCTAGCATTACTATAAAAAAAAACAATGAAAAAATAAACATGAAAAAATTTTTCAATTGAGAGTAAGATGTAGCATTAAAACTTTAAACGAAAAGAGATTATTACGCACATGAGGAGTTCTTCACCTCCTAAATACCTCGCTTTTTTGCTGTTTAATAATGTAGAATTGAGAGAAAGAGTCAAACTTTAGCGTATAGAGCGGGACGTTGAGAAGGGAACAGTCCCTTTAATACACGGAGTAATTTCTGTTCGTTTTAAGTTTTAATGTCGCTCCTTACTTTCAGTTAAAAAAAAGTAGTTTTTTTTTATTTAATCTATAACTATAGGATGTAATCGATAAAAGTATGTCTATTATTCGTTACAGCGTTTTTTTTTTCCTCTTACTTTCTTCTTTTTCTTAGTTATTGCTGGATCCTATAACTGCATGATTTAGTAACATTTTAATGTGCTACAATAATCGGGAAAAAACTGGAAATAAATGATTTTTTCTGTAGAATTTATTGTAGCACGAATGAGAGAACATATTTCTTTGATTTTATTGTTAACGAATTGAATCTTGGTTAGATCTTGTCAGCTTCATTTTTGAAGATTTGTTACTACCACTTTACAAGCCGAATTCGTTAATTTGAATTGATTTCTTTCTCAGAAGCAAACTGATTGGAACTCTGTCACGGGGCTGCTGGAAGGGCTCTACATAACGCTGAATCGCCATCCATATATAGTTCATGTTCAGCACCTCAAGTCTCTCACGGGAACCTGTCAGGTACTGGTTTTCCATCTACTTCTAGCTCTTATTGTATTTCTTCTTCTATTACCCATTACCGTTGAAACTACTTCTTTAGGTAATAACGAATGGTTTCATTTATCATGACTATTTAAAAAAAAAGAAGTAAAATTCTAACCTGACCAGCTTCAACTAACCATTCCAATTTGTGTAATCAAACACTAACACTAAGTTAGGTTTGAATTTGTTGTTTAAAAACTAGATCAAATAAATCTTTTTAGAACACATTCTTGCTTTGATATTTAATCAAACCCGCAAGCAAAAAACAAACGAAATGTGGGTAAGATATCCATACCCTTGGTAATATAGCTTCTAATGTCCACTATAATGGCAAAATTTTCCCCTTCAACGCTTTTAGCCAATTACACAGTTTTATTTTGATTTTTATTTTTTTACCTTTAAATAATTGACAAAAATTATGGATTCGTTTATCTTTTTGACTTCAAATAAGGTATGATCCTTATGGTACAGGTGTTTGCGGTCGGAATTGTAGTTGCTATTTTCCAAAACAACCAAAGGTTGCCAAAAACCAGCTTAGAATAACTTAAAAACAAAACCATGAGTAATTCAAGTTAGATCACATGTTTAAATTCAGTATAAAGAGTTCTGTTTCAACCACATATTTCGTTTCTAAAGCGCAAAAAGAAATTGATTCGTTCTTTAGTATAACCGTGTAGGACATATTTTGGTTTTGATTAGCAGGGAAAACCAAATGTATAAAAAGCTGATGCACTGTAATTTGACGTTTAGTTTTGTAAACATGCTTAAAAGATTATTAATCCACGCAATCCCGAAAGATAATATTAAAATCTGAATATCTGCGCCCTTGTACGCTGAGCATCAGAACGTTTATGTCGTGTTCTACATTTTAATTACGTTTCTGTCATTGGCAAGTCTAGACAGTGTGGTGATTGAACTTATATAATTATTATAGAAAATGAACAACTAAACGTTAACATTCATTCCTGAATGTTCTGCAGTCTTTAGAATCGAAATTATTGCACTGGAAGGCTTGTATTTCGTTGTTTTAAGTTTGGAGACAGACTAAAAATCACGAAGTAAGCTCAAAACTAAACATTCTAACATTGAATTTAATTCATGCAGGATACGCAGTGCATGGAATTAAGGCTAATATGCTTAAATTCTTGTAGAACTGACCCATCAAAGCAGGTTTTGAATTCAACATTTGTAAGATGCGGAATTTTATTTTTTTTTTTTTTTCAGGCTCTTATAATGTGTGAAGCAACATCTATGTCGGCAAGTGGAAATGAGAGTTCTCCTTCGCGGTTAGCTGGCAGTCCGATTCAAAAACATTTCAAGGTGACACCCCCTCCTGGAAATTTTTGTAGCGTTGCAATGAGACTGATCAGTGCCCAAATTCTGTCTGTATCGGTATGAGTTTTTTTTTAGTATCACTACAAATAATTCAATCTAATGAAGTAGCCAAAATCATTTCCTTCTGCTGACAATGAAACTTGGTATATATTATATATAGTCTATAATACTGTATATAATTTTGTTTTTGTGTAAAATTTGGTGTGTAATACTGTATAATTCATTTATCAAATTTCGTTCATTTTTTATTCATGGAATTCTTTTATTGAACTTCTTACTCAGATTATTTATGCTCGATATATTTAACATGTAAAACCAGAATAACACACTATCACTAGATTTTAGAGACCAGGTCAGTATGAGTTAAAATAAGTGCATGGCAACTATCAAAAACAATAAATAACTGGAAAAGAAACATCGAAAATAGAATACGAAAGATATAGGAACATACTAAGCTAGGGACCATGAATGACAAATAGTTGATAATGAAGCATAATGAGAATTGAAAAGAGGAGAATATTAGAAGAATATTGGCGGAAATAACAGTGGAAAAAAAAACAATCAACGCTAAAAAAAACTATTTCATTGACTATTCAAGAAATTAACTCTAAAAATTAGGAAAAGGGCCTTAAGCTTAAAACAAATTAAAAATAAAGTAACATTTATTCATTTTAAACTATCGGCAATTCTAAATTGCTATAGTTAATATAAAGAGAGGGTTTTTTCTGGCAATAAATGGTTTAGATTTTGTGATGCTTTAATGACATTTTTAATCTAAATATCAATTATTTGTATGAGCTCAAGATGGCAGAAGAAGGGTTATTTTGGCAAAAACCTGGCGAAGTTGGTTATTTGGTTAGTTCGAATAACTTATGCTTCATACCAAAAAAGATTGGAACCTGAAAATAATTTTTGTTTTTTAGCAATTCAACATGAGTGCAGTACAAATTAAGTGGTATTACGGCTATTAACTCCTCTCAAATAGAAATAGAAAAATTCTAAATTAAAAGCATAAGTTGAGTTTAATCCCAATTTTTTACAGTATTTAAATTTGTGGAATCTTTTCTTTCGTTGAAGTGAATGCATGAGTTTATCTGCCCATGTTATTGGTAGGTATCTCTAAATAAAACCTTTTTATAGGAATTCAGTTTATTTTATATATAGTTAAACCATAGGTGCAAAACAAAGGTGACTTCGATTTTTTTTTTTTTTTTTTTTTTGCGGATGGGGGAATAATTTTTACCAATTTTCATGAAGAGCTTGTGGTACCGTCTTTCTTTTCTTTTTTGTCTTATTACCCGTCGTCTTACAGGCTTCGCTTCTGAACTTTACTGCAGTCTAGACAAAATTCTGATTCAAAATTTTATAACAGACTTAATTTAAACAAAATATTTTGAGAGACAAACGAGTGCATATATGCCTTCTTGTATATTTTTATGTCTATTTACATATTTTTTTTTCTCTTTGACAGTGTCTGAATTTGTCACAAAATTAAGCTTTGTATTATGTGACAATCTGAAGATTACATATTAAGCCCAAATTTTTTTGGGCTGCAAACCCATACATTTTTTTGCTTCTTCCAGCATCTTACTTGTTCTTTTGTCTCGAGAGGACTCGCTAAACTTCTTCTGTGTAATCAAAAATACCTTAGTTTAGACCCAATATCCACTAGAGCCATTCCTGGCACATAAGCCGTCGACGAAGCCTCTGCACTAATCTCGAAGCTGTGCCGCAGAGGTAACGTCTTCCCATTCTGGCACTAACAACGTATCAGCAATCTATCGATATCAGTCATAAGCTCGCCCAAATGTGTTTTTCAAACGAAATCAGTCTTTATTGGTCAACTGGTTATATATATAACCAGTTATATAACTGTATATATATATATATATATATATATATATATATATATAAATATATATATATATATATATATATATATATATATATATATATATATATATATATATATATATATATATATATATATATATATATATATATATATATATATATATATATATAAATATATATATATATATATACATATATATATATACTTGCTTAGAAAAGAGTTACCTTGTATGTTTAGAACTATCGTTTGATCCGTGATTTTTTTTTTTTTGTAAACCACGTTACATATATATATATATATATATATATATATATATATATATGTATATATATTTATACCATATACCGTTTCTTGGTTTACATCACATCTAAATGTTAGTTTGTTTTCCTTTCAGATGTATACGGACATTTCTATGGTAAGTCCATTTGCTTTTAATTTGAACCTTTTTATTGCTTGTCTGCATTTTAACACAAGGCATCATGTCCCTCAGATAAATATCTTCTTTAACCTAAATTTATTTCAACTTTGGTAGTCTTTGTTTCATGCATCTCCCGTTTACTCTTAAATACCATGCCCGTTTGTATACTGCCTTGAATAAATTCCCCTTTACACTTCAGTATCTTTTGACCTATCCTTGGTAAATTCTCAAAGTTCCACTAATTAGCTTAAAATAGACGAGTATAGTATAGGAAAATATAGGAAATTATAATATAATTATAAGAAAATGTAGAAAATATAATCCGTCTATAGGAAAATAGAGGGTTTAGTGGTGACTCATTTGCTGGTTAAAAACCCGTCTTTTACAATTAACAACGGTGGGTAATTAGGAAGAGTGCAGGCCATTGATTTTAAGTAATGGGGTACGCATGCCCCACTCCTTGATTTTTATGATTGGCTGAACTCTCTTGAGCCATACCTTCGCGCGCTTCGAGCCAGACAGAAGTCATTAGAGTACGTTTTGTGAGCTTGATCTGGAAATAATATGATTTTTTATCTTTTCTACATTGGTGACATTTATCAGCTATTTGACTAGGTAATGAGCTCACTTTAGAAAGAGAGAGAGAGTAAAGAGTATTTGGAGTATTAGAAATAGGTCATATGTTTTTTTGAGGTATCGTCCTCGAGGGAAGATAAGATTTTGGAAAGGAGTGTGGGCCACTGTGGGCCAAATAATGTGGCACCTACTCCCCACAAATAGTACACTTGTAGTAGCCGTACCGGTCATAGCTGTTATCACACTACAGCACATAAACCGGCGAGGGCAGAACTTGTAGAAGTCTGTGGTACGTCACAGGTGTTCTGTGAGATACCGTAGGCCGTGATACCTAAACTAGTTATATCAACGCTGCCACTAGTGGCGCAAGACTATGTATACTGGTACCAGCATGGCCGAGTATTACAAATACTAGCAGCGGCAATTGTCAGAATACAAATACTGGCCCTAGCGTGGCCCTATAATAAAAATATAGCTATTATATGCTTTATCTACTGCTTTTTCCGCTTGAGCTTAAGACGACAAACGTTTCTAAAACCACCAATAGGTTTTAAAATGCCGGTAAAAATTGGGCAGCTACGCTTATTGCTTCGATATTACTGAGCTCATTTGTGTTATTATCTTTACGTGTTTTTTATGTCAATTTGTATCTTAAAAAAAAAATGTAAAAAAAAAATCCATTAGCCATCCATATTTTCTTTGTCAAACTTGTCACTTGCTGCGAAAAAATTGTCTAAACGTTTCTTTGTTTGTGTATATTCTTTTTGGCTACTTGTAAAGAGTTCCGGATCTCTATTTTTAAAATTACTTAATCTCTCTTCCAGTATACAATAACCATTGCTTCGATGTTACCATCATAGTCTTAAAAAAACGTAGAATTTTATAACTGAAGAAATTATTCTGTTATTTGAAAAGGGTGATGAAAATCTGAGAAGTTAGTTTTTGAAAAATGCTAAATTTTTATGGTGTTAATTTAATTATATCATCATCTTTACTGTGGGCTTCACCCTTTTGCGGATTCCGGTAAATTTTCTTGTTGAATTTACCTTTCATGGCCACCTGCCTCTATCGCAAAGTCAGTTTGCTAGGTGTTCTGTACAAAGTCTTCACCAACATGAACACACTACGCATTAGGTTATTATATTGACCTTTAACAACGAAAAAAGGCCAGTAGATATTGCTTTTCTTTTTGTTTTCTTTTTTACCTTAGTCCTCCGTTATCTCAGAATTGTGGCGCGTTCTTCTCATATTTGTTATGCAAATAAAGCAGTTTTGAGCCATGATTCTTCTTTTGTTTTAATCATGCTTTGTATCTTAAAGCTTAGAGGACAAAGTGGTTAGGGAAAAAGGAATAAGAGCAATGAGAAATCGACTCACGTTTCTTCCACAATAAATAATCTTTCCAATTACTGATATTAAGTAGACGGCGTCATGTAGTCTTAAAATTAAACCTATAGATAGCTGAAGTGAATTTGGTATCTTTTCTTTGTTTTTAGTTTTCAAATTTTTTCAGGAATCCCAGTCGCTGGAACAAATCTGCGGTGGGAGTTCAGTATTTCCCAGTTCTTTGAAGACTGAATCGTTTCTTCTCAACCTGCTGCTCCCTCTCTGCCTTCGAATTGGGTCAGGAAAAAAAGGTGAGTCATTTTATGCCTTTTCAGCTTTTAAGACGTTGCTTCCAATATTAGAGTAATCAAATCGCAAAACATCCAATGCAGACCAATGTTTTAAAGACGCATTAACTATTTTTATTGACATAACTCTTCCATATAAAAATGTTATAGAATTAACCTAAATGTGTGCTTTATTTTGTATTATTTATAAACTCTGAATAGGTATTGAACTAGGAAAGGAGCCTCCGGGCCAAGCTCAAAAATATATGATGATTTTTTCATGAGATCCTTGAGCAATCTACGGAATTATTCGTGAAAGTGGCCTTAGTCCCATAGAAAAGGAATATATTCCTGCGTACTTGTCTGATTGACCATATATGAATCTTGGCAAATCCTCTCTTTTTAATAACATGTTGGATCCCATGAAATAATATCAACAGTTTGTTGTTCTTTTTTTCGTAGGGAACCTTATAAATTACATAAGAACTTTATTCCAATCACTAAACTTTTTAATGAACACAATCCAAATAAATTTGTGATGAAAAGCCTTTCGGCAGGATTATGGGAGCTTCGACTTAAGCATCTATATAATAAGTTCATAAAACAATGTTCATTTTCGAATGGTTCTTTTAATACTAAAACAAAATGACGTTTGTTGAGACGAGCATAAAAAAGTTCAAGAATGGTTGAAAACATCAAAATAACTGAGGACAGAGTCCTGCTATGTTTTTTTTCGTGATTTTGATTGTGTACTATCAATAGTTCTTGCAAAGGATTATCTCTTATTCCCTCTTATTGTGGTCATGGTTATGGAGACCGTCAGCTAATTCTGCCGACTTTTAAGGATTCTGGTTTATGCAGAGAAAAAAGTAGCCATGAACAGGTGAGATGATTTATTCTAAACCAGATTATATAGAAACCGAAGTACTAAAGCATTAACTAATATTTAGTTAATACAGTGTCTTTTATAAAAGAAGGGTAAACAAAAGCTTAGTTTTTTTGACAGTTTCCATGCCTACATACGCAGGGATTGGGGGGGGGCTACCAAAATTTTGGGATTCTGCACCTATGAAAGTCCTAAAAATTATGAATATATCCATTTAAACAGCTGAGGATTTAGTGAGATTTTTCATGAAGAAAGTCATTTATGCCACCGCTTGTTTTTGAGCCCCTCTTTCGTGATGTGGACCTGGGTGACCATTCTCTCCTTTTCGGTAGGATTGTGAGGTCAATCCCTCGCTTCTCGCTACACTGAAGATTCACCATATTGGTTGCTATATTTGAAAATAAACTATTTCCGAGCATTAACAGTTTTATTAGAGCATCAAATTTATATTCCTTTATTTTCAGACACATTAAGGTTGAGACATGCTGACATAAGCTTTGCTCTTACTACCATCATTCATGCAGTTACTCCCCCTCCTTTGAGGTCCCAAAGCTTAGTACCACCGACTCCCACTTCGAAAGCTGAGCAATCAAGAGGCTCAGTAAGTATCAATATCCATCCCCCCGAAGCTACAAAAGTTGCAATAAAGCCATCTATTTACAAAGCGGCCTTTTTAGGTAAGTTTTAGGTAACGGTGAAAGAGTTATTTGTAATAGTTTGAAATCTAAAGGAACACCTTAACAGGTGAAAATCAAAAGGAATTCCTTTTGGGTTTTCCTATCGGAAAACCCGATAGATGGCTTTTGACCTTGCTGTATCTACTGATCACGTCTCCTTAATTGCTAGAGGTTCTATTTGATATCTTTGCCGTTCAAAACTTAATAGTAGCAATTATTCTTATGAAGCCTTGTTAAAAATGAAGTTAATGAAAACGTGTTTTGCAAGAAAAAGGTTTTGTTTTTGAGCGGTCGAATTTCAAAATTTAACAAAAATGTTTTATTTACTGAGCCTTATAAGTTTTCAAAAATACAATTATACCCATAAATCTTAAGTCAGGCGATAATTTTGTCCATATGTATATAGTGTAGTGTATAATGTGATCAGGTTAAAAGTCTCTTCCTTGTATCTCATCAGTTTGCGATACAAAGTAAGGTTCGATGTAGTTGCGATTATTTTCAAGCAAGCCATATTTTAACCATGATAAGCTCATTCTTAAAGGCCACCTGTAAGAACGAAAGTCCTAAAGTCAATGGAATGTCTTAAAATAACGTTTCATCTACCTTAAGGGCTGCCTTACATGGTAAAAGTTTATTGTTTATGATACTTTGTATAGAATTTTGTTGTTTTTTTCTTAATGTTTTATGTTGCTTCTTTTTATCGTTTTTTTTAATTTAATTTTGTTCTTAAAAAAACGCTCCTAAATTTCTTTTACACTAAAGTTATTTATCTTTTATGCCAATAAACGCAAAAGCTTCTGGGGTTGGTGCATATTATTTTCTTATTGTCCTTTAAAAAATTTGTATATGTTGTAGCCATGTGCTAATATGCCCACTTATCATAATAGGTTTTCGAGTGTTATTGACCTGCTTCGAGAAACAACTAGCTTTGGAATGGAGTCGAATTGCCAAATGTATAAGAGAAGTAGGTGACCGTCTGGACTGTGGCCTCCACTTTTGGGAGTTCTTGCTTTTTCTTGCTACATACCGACCTCCTCTCTATCTACTGCTCAAACCGTTTATCTGGAGTAAGGTAAAGAGGATTTTTGAAAAAAAATTTGTTGAGATAGTTTAAAAAAGTGTATGCAATAAAAAAACTTTTTTTATTTATTTAATTTCTGAACGTTTTTGAATTAATGCATGTTTTGATTTTGGCTCTCCACGCATGAATAATTAAAACTAAATTTGCATATTAATTTATTTGTTTTAGCTAAATGGCTTTCTCATAGTTTTGATCGGACGATTTTGAGAAAAAAAGAGCGGGGAAGTAGGCCTAGTTACCCTCCAATTTTTTGTTATTTAAAAAGGCAACTAGAACTTATAATTTTTTACGAATGTTTTTGTTAGTAAAAATATGCGTAACTTACGAATTAACTTACGTAACGAGCTTCTGTATTCTTATATTTTTATTACGTATACGTGGGGTTTACCCTCTCGTCAATATCTCGCTCTTTACACTAGAGCTTAAATTTTGTCCAAATTCCTTAAGAAGTACCCCTCAATCACAAAGGCTGTAGAATAAATAGTTGAAATTAATAAACTTACTTTAGCGTAAAGAGCAAGGTATTAGGAGGAGGTGAGCCCCTCATATGCATAATAATTTCTGTTTGTTTTAAGTTCTAATGCTGCTCCTTACTTTCTGTTGGAAAAAGCTTTTTCATATTTATTTTTTCATTGTTTTTTTTTTAATGCTAAAAGAATTCTCTTCCAGAAATTTTCTTCCACCATGACAAATTCCTCCATGAAAAGTTCCCCCTGCATAAACCCCTCCCCCTAACCAAAAAAATCCCTCTGAAAGCATCTGTACTCTTCCCAATAAACATTACAATACGTAAACACTGGTCAAAGTTTGTAACTTGCAGCCCCTCCCACGGGAACTTTGGGGGAGTAAGTCGTCCTCAAAGACGTAGTTGTTAGGTTTTTTGACTATGCTGAATAAAATGGCTATCTCAGAATTTTGATCCGGTGACTATGGGAAAAATATGAGCTTGGGAGGGGGCCTAGGTGCCCTCCAATTTTTTTGGTCACTCAAAAAAGGCACTAGAACCTTTAATTTACATTATAATGAGCCCTCTTGCGACATTCTAGGACCACTGGGTCGATACGATCACCCCTGGAAAAAAAAAACAAATAAACACGCATCCGTCATCTGTCTTGTGGCAAAAAATACAAAATTCCACATATCTGTAGATAGGAGCTTGGAACTTTTACTGTATAGTTCTCTGATACGTTAAATCTGATGGTGTGATTTTCTTTAAGATTCTATGACTTTTAAGGGGTGTTTACTCCTATTTTCTAAAATAAGGCAAATTTTCTCAGGCTTTTTATTTTGGATTGGTAAGTCTAAACTTGACGAAATTTATATATTTAAAATCAGCATTAAAATGCGATTCTTTTGATGTAACTATTGTTATAAAAATTCCGTTTTTTATAGTTTCGGTTACTATTGAGCCTTTTTTTCTAGCTCTTGTTTTTTTTTTTTTTTTTTTTTTTTTTTTTTTTTTTTTTTTTTTTTTTTTTTTTTTTTTTTTTTTTTTTTTTTTTTTTTTTTTTTTTTTTTTTTGCAAAACCCAATATATGGGCAAACTAATAAATCAGTCCCAACTTTTTACAGAGTATTTAGGCACTCGGCCAACACTAACATGAAGTGTCAAAGTTTTTCCTACACTTCTTATATTTTCTTTGTTATCCTACTATCACTTATGGCTTTTGAATGTGTTCAAAATGATTCCAAAAAACTGTGTTTTATGATTTTGTTGTATATTTATTGCGAAGTTTCGCTTTCAAATGGTTAAGGAAATTGAACACTGTGTAAAATGCACCCTTGTCAATAAGAAGTGAAACTTGATTCTTGAAATCCTTTGCGTTTGAACTCAGCATAAAGTATCATCAGAATCAGTTGATAGTTGCGAAGACAGCAACACTTTTCTGATAATTCAGTTTTTAAATTTGTTTTCATCTTTTTGTAATAAATCGCCAGAAGAAAAAATAATTTTTTTCGATCATTTGAAGTATTTTTAATTAGATTTAATAAGGCTGATTTGGATAATTTGTTTTTTGTTAGCTAATTGAGCAGCCTGAAAGTGATCAGGATTTATCAATGAGAGAATCAATTCGTGAGATGATGGAGAACAATGGAGCCTGGGCTCGTCTGAGTAAGGAAGACTTATTGACTGATTTAAATCGTGAGCTAAAAGCCATGAAGGAGGAATTTTCTCAGAGAAAAGGTAAAGAATTTTGTTAAATTTTCTTGTGAAATATTTATAAACTAATATACAATTAACAGCGTTGAATAATTACAACTGATAATCATAACCATGAACAATGAGGAGGAATAAATTTGCCCAGAGGAGATAAAGTTTTTTTTTTAATATTCAATTGTTTCTTATAAATATTCACTATTTAGGCAAATAATATTGAAATAATTATATTAATTTATATTAATTATTATTATCAAATTACATTGAATATTAATATAATAAATTTACAGTTAGTCTATTTGAAGTATTATATTAGTTATGATATAGTACATGAAAGCTTCGATCTGTATGTTAAAAAAATCAACTTAAAAAAAAAATTGAGCAAAAACTGAAATTCAGGAAAACTTTACGTTCTATTCAAAATATCTACGTATATATGTATATACTATTTCTACTACTACTAACAACTCACCGCAGCACCAAGCCACCTGAGGTCAACACAGTTACGCACGCTCCTCCTCAATCCCAATCTATTCAACGCCTCCTTCTTTACACCCTCCCAGGAAGTTCCTACTTCCTTTAAATCTTTCCTAATGACATCTTCTCACCCCAAACGAGGACGTCCTGCTTTCCGTTTAGCCCTAGACGGTTGGCCGAAAAGGACAATCTTCATTAATCTATCATCCTTCATCCGCAGAACGTGCCCTAGCCATCTCAACCTTTCTTTCATTATAGCCCTAGAAAATGGGATTGAACCACATTTTTCGTACAGCCTACTGTTTGAAATACGGTCAGTCAGCCGGGTACCCAGAACAATCCGCAGGCAATTCTCTGGAAAACTTCGAGTAAACCTTCATCCGCTTTTCGCAGTGCCCATGCTTCAGAGCCATATTTGACCACTGTCATCACTGAACCTTCCAATATTCTAATCTTCGTTTGTAGACTTATCTTCCTATTCTTTCAAACTTTTTTTTAAGTGTGAAAAAACACCCTGGCTATTCTCATTTTAATATCTTCACTGCTCCCATCGTCTTTACTAATCATACTACCAATGTAAGTGAAGCTGTCCGCCTGATCAATCTTTTGCTATCCAAAGTCACTTTTTCATCTTCACTTATTCCTAGCCTTAGTGACTTAGTCTTCTTAACATATAGCAATTTAACTTCTATATATATATATATGTATATATATATATATATATATATATATATATATATATATATATATATATATATATATATATATATATATATATATATATATATATATATATATATATATATATGCTCAAGAAAATAGATATATACATATTTAAATTTTTATGTTAGCCATCAGTAAGTTCAAGGAAAATGGGCTACATTAAGCAATAAAACTTGTGATGATACTAAAGTATTGTTACTAATATTGAACATCTGTTGTTTTTCTCCACAAAATGGGTGGTTTGACGCCGAACTTAATTAGACTTCCAGACTGCATTATTGCCGTTTAAACGGGACATACTACTTCAGGTATGTTTAAAGATGAATGTGGGAATATCTTCCAAGCTTATATGACTAGTGGTTAGGGAATAATGTTTAATGAGAGTATATTCCACTATTAATATTTCCATTTTTTTCGCTAGATGAGCTTGATGTCAAACGAGGAGGGTCAGTTCTCGGAGATTTTCAAAGTGAAGCTTCCAATCCTAGCACGCTCTCAGCTAGAAGAAGTGGTCCACCAGGTACTCAATCTAGATGTGCTTCTGCACTTGGTTGGGGTGGATTTCGGGGTAAGTTTAATTTATTTTTCCCTTCGTTTCTTTTGTAGTTTTTTACGTTGCTATTGAAATATTTTAAATTAATAATATTTGAAGAATTCCTAACTTAGAATGCGATGCATCGTAAAATATAATTAGAAGACAAATAACTTCATTTTGTAACATCTTGAGTTAAATTTACATTAAGGCCAGGGGTGCCAGTCGAGGGAGGAACTGCCCTTCACTCTAGATTTTGGAAAACATTTTTTGAGGCATTATAATTGACAAATACCTGATTTGGTATTTTCCTTGTAAAAATTCAGAAAAACAAAGAATCACCCCCACCCCCCCCTACATTTTTGTGAATGTATGATCAAGAGCATGAGTGGGTTTTTGTTTGCATTCTTTTTTTCTTCACACTGAAAAACATTGCTAAAATAATCAAGCTAGAAATGTCAAGGTTTTTGCTGAATAGTTACATAACCAGGAGCTTGGAAATAGCCTAAATATTCTGGAAAATATAAACTAAAAAAGGGAGGATTTGGCGCAATGATAATAAAGCGTGTGAGGGGCAAAGGCTCAAGTTTTTGCAAGGGACATAGACGTGGGCTGCCAACTGTAGTGAGTGAAGTAAATGGAGGAACACATTGTTAGTAAGGCTGTGATTGCAAGGGCTGAAGGCCCATGTGACCGGACAGAAGCAACAAAGGCTCAACCAAGCCTACTTTATGCTAGATACAGCTGATAAACTAGGTAAGTGGAAGGAGGTGACATCAGGCTTTTTTTTTTTTTTTCTTGGAACTGAAAGCCCAAGCCCCCATTGCTGAGAGTTGCAGGCCAGAACAAGTGGAGGTGGGCAACAAAACCTGGTGAAGCCGACTGTTTGTAAGCTAAAGAGCCCGCAAAGCTTCCTTTTTATATTTACGTTATATAAATATTTATGTATATATATATATATATATATATATATATATATATATATATATATATATATATATATATATATATATATATATATATATATATATATATATACCGTTTCTTGGTTTACCTCACATCTAAATGTAAGCTTGTTTATATATATAAACAGCAGTAAGACTTTCTTACTGCTCTGTTTGCCATTTCGTTCCCAAGACATGTCTGTTCTTACATCTCACAAAGATATTCATTTAACGGAAATTAAAGAGTCCAATCACGTGTCACTGTATGTGAAGTAGTCTAATGAAATTAAATGCGCGGATTCTAGATGGTTTTTGTCAGTTGTTGTATCTAATATTATTTATTTGGTATACCAAATCTAATACAGAAAGCCCTAAAAACTCCACAGGTTTTCTTTAAACACTTACGTATATGGTTCCATAAAAAAATATCAAAGATAAAAAGAAAGAGAAAAATTGTACATGTTCTCCGATAGTATCGGTGGATTTTCTGTAATCTTTAGTACTGTGAAGCATATTCCTTAGAATTTTAGCAGCACTTCTGATCAAATGAGAGAATCAGCGAGACTTGCTGTCCCTCCCCTTCCCTCGTTTAAAGGTTACAAATATACCAATGTTAAATCATTTTTCATCATCTTCCTCTGAAAAAATATGGAGGTTGTCATCACCCACATCCTCCCACGCTGTAAATGTATGCGGGTACTCTTGCTGCAGATTACCGCAGGCTTTTTTGGTGAATTTTTTGTTGTTCTTTTGTTTATGTAAAACTTTAATATTTTGAAGAAGAGGTAGAGACCAATATTAAAACTTAAAGCAAGCAGAAATTAATTTTGTTGGAGTCAAGCTTAAAATAGAGATAAAGAAGTCAGACTCAAAGTGAAGAGAAATTGCCCTGAGTGATGAATTCAAGCTCGAAAGGAAGAGAAATCACCATAAATAGGATCTCTAAATATATGAGTGCCACTTTCGTTTTGCTGAAAACTAAACATATTGAATAGTTTCCTTTTTCCTCAAACAATAAAAAAAAATGCCACTAAAATTTCAGGAAAATAAAATAATATACGTTTGTGGGAATCTGTTTCGTTTTCTTCCTGTCAAACAACTTGTACTTTCATCCGTATTTTTCTTCTTTCTTCTTTGAAGTCAAAAGGTTAGATAATTAATAGCTGATAAAACCTTCAAAAAAAAAATTAGCTATTTGCAATGACATTCAAATATCAATTAACCGACTTGTGAAAACAAAAAACAATTGCTACCAACTGTATATATTTTTCATCGAGGCTTAATTATTTGTCATCAGCTTTTTTTCTGCACTGAGGACAGTCAAGCCGATGCCTTGACCGAAATATTTGCGTAATTTTTCAATTTTTTCACTGGCTGTTTATGTTTAATCATGATTAGCCAGTGTGGTCTCAGAAATTATTTAAAACTCTCTAAGTTATAAACTATATAGGACTTTCTGTTTTACGTCCCTGTTTCTCACTAGGACCATCAGCTTCCCACACAAGTTTTACTTCGGGCTGGTCAATTAATCTTCAGAGACAGTGGAGCATTAGAAGTGATAGTCAAGCTGCAACACCAGTCTTAGCGACGGCCAGTGCGGGTAAACTACATCTTTGCTAAAGGAATGCAATCCTTTTCTCATGTCAAAGTTTAGACTAATATGCATCATTTTCAGCTATACTTTTTTTTTACTTGGATTAATGTCTTATTTTCTATCTTTGTATTATGAAAACTGTATGCAGTTGACGATTTGAGGACTTCAATTAAATCGAGAGCTTTCTCTGACAAAAGAAAAGTACTTTGGAAATTACTACGGAATCAGTAATATACTTTTTTTAATCAATGGTGTTAATTAGAGGGGGTCAGAGAGGGCATGAAACCCCTGAATTTTTTACCCTTCTTAGATCTTGAAAAAATTCATTTTTAAGGGTGTTTTTTTATTGAAGAATGCCTTTTTTTTTTTTTTTTTTCTTTGACAAAAGTTGGGAAAAAACGACAAAATGCGCCTCCCTGTATTTTTAGAAATACAAGATTCTTAGATCTTGAAAAAATTCATTTTTAAGGGTGTTTTTTTTTTTTTTTTTTTAATTGAAGAATGCCTCTTTTGTTCTGTTTTTTTTTTTTTTTCATTGACAAAAGTTGGGAAAAAATGACAAAATGCGCCTCCCTGTATTTTTAGAAATACATTTGCTAACCCTCTCTAAATTTTCGGGAATCGACGCAACTGCTCTTTATAAAAAAGTGAATTTTTATTTGTTTTTTTTTTCTTTTTTTTTTCTTCTTTTTTTCAACTTAACTACCAAATTCAGTTCAATTCAATTGTAGGCCTATAAATATATGATAATCTTCCATATAATCTCAAAAAGACTCCCATGAAGCTCATTATCAAAATGGCAGCTTATCAAAGTGGTTCATAGTGAAAAAAATGTCCTGAAGTAGGCTTTTTAATGTATTTTTTATTATTATTTATCACCAAGAGTCGTGGTTACAATTCCTCAAAGATCGCAGGTCATAGTGTTCACAGTTTGGCAGTAACTTTTGCTTTACGTACAAATACCTCTTTCTTTCTTTCTCTTTTTTCACCTCATGCTAAGAAAGAGACCTTTAATAGGAATTTCAAATTATTATGTTTAAGTTGAAACATTCGCAGACGAAATCATTTTTGTTTAACTCTCCATATATGTTACATTGCAATTGAATTGAATTGAAAAAAAACTATAGATGACCTTTTTTCTTGAATACTCATACTATCATTGCACTTTCCTTTATTACCTCCTTTTCACTTTTTGCACTTTCTTTCAAACTTTCAGAGCCTCGATTGACACTGGCCGAAAAACTAGCACGTAGAACAAGCTATGCAGGAGAGCATGCTATCTCAAATTTTCATGCACCAGGTTCGAATCTTTCCTATTTTCTTTTTTTCTCATTTTGTTTTTAATCCCTTACTTTTTACTCGTATGTACGTTGAAACAGCGCATCTATATTAACCTGTAATCTGCTACATCGAATTTCCGTGCAAGACTCAATTCTTTTGTATTTTCTTCTCTCTTTTCTTCATGTCTCTTTATATACATTGAAGCACTGAACATTGAAGATGATATGTTTTCGTACAAAAATGTACGTTTTTGTTATGTAAGGAAAAAGAATTACAAGCAAGAAACGCCTTTTCTGTGAAAATGACAGGTGCCTGGTTCATAGAATATTTTTCATCCGACAGATTGCAAAAAAAAATCAATTAAGGATGACTGCCATAATATATGATTTGCCCTCATGCTTTCATAGACGACTTGCCTTCAAGAACACCGCCATAGTTTCTAATTCTATTGACTTTAACACATGTTAAAATCTAGCAGTAAATCAGATAACTTTTTGCCTACAAAATTATTGCCCCAAGAATAAAAGAGGTGGATGGCTTAATGGTTTCAAATGTCCTATTCTTTCAAAATTCTATCTCTGGAATGTTCTTTGATAGCATGATGTTGTTTTTATCTGACGGTTTGTCTTTTTTTTCATTTTACTATTTATTTTAAAGGATGGGCATTTCCAGGTTGCAGTGGTAGCTAGCAAGCTAGTAGGAGTAGTATCTATTTTAAAGGATGGGCATTTTTGTCATGAAGCATATTCATAAAAAAGGTACCGAACGGAAAAAATGTCTCTAAATACCTTATTGATGATAGGTTCTGCCTGATATTGTAAAAGGAATATTAATCCGAAGGAGTAAACTGAATACATGCTCAACCTTCTTTGGCGTTTTTAATTTAACTGAAAGGATAAAACACCTCAACAAGGCTCTACTTCAAAGCAATGTTGTTTGTTTTGTTTTTTTCAAAACCATCATAAAAACACAAAGGAAGAAGTGGAGTATATAAGATACAAGAAAAAAAAATTAAACATTAGAAATACGTTTATACACGTACTAAGCATACCTTTTGTTATTCAACTCTACAATCTTGTTGTGTGCTATTCGTTTGTTAAAAGCCGTGTTTTTTTTTTATTTAGACAACATTTGAAAATGTTTTGCAGAAATATCCTTGAATAAGGAATAGGTTTGCCTTTTTTTTGCATGCAAATGCCCTAATTAGAGTAAAATTATGCCCTGATACAATGGACCCTAAGTGACAATAATTTGAGTTTATTGCAATGATAGTTGACACCCAGGGACCTGTTGTGGCAATCCCAGCATTAGCTCTTTCTCTTTACTAAAATTTGAGACATGATTTCGTCTTTTCTGAAACTAAAGACTGTCGGCAATCGATAAAAACTACTACTTATGAAATAGCTTCTAGTATCAATTGCCGAAATCCTAGTGTGAACTAGTATCAATTGCTGCTATCAGAAAAGAGTGAATCAAAGTTTGTATACACCTGTCCACTTTTAATTTTCCTCTCTATGCATACTTACTAGCTTTATGGAAATGATATAATTGAAAATATATATTCTTCCATGCTGAAGGTGAAATATTCAGGAGACTTAAAAACATGAAAGACTTAAAAACAAATCATTGCTTTAAGCCTATCTTACTTGACCTAGGAATTTTACTTGACGTTTACATGACCTTGACCATTTTTATCCTCTGAAGATAAAATATTCAGGCATTCGGGAAAGAACTAAAAAAAAGGCGTTTGGGAAAGACGTAAAAACTAAATCCTTTCTTTAAGCTTATTTTACTTGAATAATTTTACTTGATGTTATTTACTTGACCTTGACCATTTTTATTATCTGAAGATAAAATATTCACGCATTTGGGAAAGACCTAAAAACAAGGCATTTGGGAAAGACTTAAAAACTAAATCCTTTCTTTAAGCTTATTTTACTTGAATAATTTTACTTGACGTTATTTACTTGACCTTGACCATTTTTATTATCTGATGGTAAAATATTCACGGATTTGGGAAAGACTTTTACTTGACCTATTTTACTTGACGTTGTTTACTTGATATTGAACATTTTTATTCTATGAAGGTAAAATATTCACGCATTTGGGAAAGACTTGAAAAACAAAGCATTTGGGAAAGACTTAAAAACAAATTCCTTGCTTTAAGCTTATTTTACTTGACGTTATTTACTTGACCTTGACCATTTTTATTCTCTGAAGGTAAAATATTCAGGCATTTGGGAAAGACTTAGAAACAAAATCCTTGCTTTAAGCTTATTTTACTTGACCTAGACCATTTTTATCCTCTTAATGTAAAACGTTTGGGCATTTGGGAAAGACTTTAAAAACAAAATCCTTGCTTTAAGCTTATCTTATTTGACCTAGAAATTTTACTTGACCTATTTTACTTGACGTTATTTACTTGACCTTGACCATTTTTATCCTCTGAAGGTAAAATATTTAGGCATTTGGGAAAGACTTTAAAAACAAATCTTTGCTTTAAGCTTATCTTATTTGACCTAGAAATTTTACTTGTCGTTATTTACTTGACCTTGACCATTTTTATCCTCTGAAGGTAAAATATTTAGGCATTTGGGAAAGACTTTAAAAAAAATCCTTGCTTTAAGCTTATCTTATTTGACCTAGAAATTTTACTTCACCTATTTTACTTGACCTTGACCATTTTTATCCTCTGAAGGTAAAATATTTAGGCATTTGGGAAAAACTTTAAAAACAAAGTCCTTGCTTTAAGCTTATCTTATTTGACCTAGAAATTTTACTTTACGTTATTTATATGACCTTGACAATTTTTATCCTCTGAGGGTAAAATATTCAGGCATTTGGGAAAGACCTAAAAACAAGGCATTTGGAAAAGACCTATTTCAAGGCATTTGGGAAAGACTTAAAAACAAAATCCTTGCTTTAAGCTTATTTTACTTGACATATTTTACTTGACGTTGTTTACTTGATATTGAACATTTTTACCCTCTCAAGGTAAAATATTCAGGTATTTGGGAGACTTAAAAACGAATTCCTTGTTTTAAGCTTATTTTACTTAACCTATTTTATTGACGTTATTTACTTGACCTTGACTATTTTTATCCTCTGAAGGTAAAATATTCAGGCATTTGAGAAAGACTTAAAAACAAAATCCTTGCTATAAGGTTATTTTACTTGACCTAGAATTTGATATGTTTCTTGAGGATTCCTTTAATTATTATGATAACTTTTTCTTCATTTATCTGAGCTTCAGCATCCACATTTCTTTTGTGAGAATTTTGCTGGAATTTAGTTTTAAGAATTTTTCCTTAGTACATTCGCAAATTGAAAATGTCCCAAAAAATGCGTCGGCTCTACAAAAGATCAATTCTCTGGAATTTAGTTAAAAAGATTTATCACCTAGCGGTGAATAAAATCTCCCCCAAAACTCATCAATCCTCAAAAAGTTGATTTCCTGGAATTTTGCTAGAAATATTAGCCAAGTATCGTTCCGGCTTTTATTCAGTAGGACAAGGAATTAAGTGGATATGCTTCCCCGGAAAAGTTGAAATTTCTCCCACACAATGTGTTCACAGGACAGTTTTATTATTTCCACCTCTGCGGATAATATTGATAAAGATAGGTTCCAATCGAACCGATTATAATTTAGCATCATACTGTTTTAGATTAGAGCTATTCAAAAATCTGTATAAGGATTTTGATGGAAATTTACAACATCTAAACTTTTTTTTTCTTCTTCTTTTTATGTAGGATTTCTTGGTTGTTGTGGTGTTACTTTTTTTTCAGTTCCTTGTTCGAAAAAAATTAATAGACGAGGGATGGGAGGGGCTCTACTCCTACGTTCTAAGTACGATATATCTAAGTGAAATAGTGTACGATTTGACAAGCTGCGTAATAATTTAGCCCACTAAAGCAGGAAGGGATCACCTATACAGACAGCTGTTTTCACATTTTGTTGCACTTCACTAACCACCTCCAGTGTTTTCTCTATGAAAATTTTTAGGCTGATCTGCCTCATTGTCCTAGCAAGAATAAAATTATTGCACTTCATCGTGTAATACCATTCTTCTGTTGGGATAGATACTCCTCGTGATTGAGTTTCTGCCCTGCTTGTAAGATCTTCGTTTGAATCTGTATGTGAGAGGACATAAATGGAATGCTTTAGCTTAAGTTAATATAATCTTCTATTTCTCTTGCTTTAAATTATATCAGATGAATTCATATTTGTTCTTTTTTTTCAATCATTTCAGCAGTGTCATGTGACAGTTGTACAAGTTACCTTTTTTAGTTTTGCAATACAATAATATTTTTTAGTGGTTAGTCTGGGACTTGAACAAGATATCTGAAAGACAGCTCAGGGAGTTGGTGTGACTTTTCTACTTCGAAATTGATTGAATGCTCGACTTGTTCTCCTTGAATTTTGTCATTTTTAGGTTTAACAGTTGCTCTCTTCCGAAACTGAAGTTTCAGGTTCTATTTGAAGCTATATTTTTCAGGAAGAGATCTGACTACACCAATGAGCAAACTAGAAATTTCTTTCATTCAACAGCATTCACCTAAAACTTTAAAGCCATTTCGCACTCCAAGCTCTGGGGGATAGAGTAGTTTCAGCGGGATAATTTAGAAACATTTCTTCTAAAAACGTGCGCGGCGGTCCGTATTATTAGTAATTGGGTTTGTCGATCTGCTTGACCTTTTAATTAAGAACTTGTCAGCAACTCAGTAGCACTAGAACAAAAAAATGTCACTTAGACGGTTTTAGTAACGCCACTGAATTTTGCCAATTTTTGTTTTAGCACAGCCATGTCTGAATGTCATTCTATTTATATGAATGTCATTTTGTGTTTTATTTGTCACTTTTATGCTTGCATGTTTGTTTGCCTATGATTCTTGATTGACTTTTTTAACTTACTTTCTGTTGTCCAGTCTATTTTTGATATTAAATAACTTCAAATTCTCTGACAATACCGTACTAGGGGTACTGTCGGGACATAAGCATTGGTGCTAGGGGGGTCAGGGCTTGTGCCCCTAGTTCTTTGCCTCCACACTAAATTTTGAAAATATCTTCTTTTTTTTTGGGGGGGGGGATTTTCAATCAAAATGCCTTTGTTTGGTTCTTTCATTGAAAACAAAAATGAAAAACGATAAACTCCCCCCCCCCCCAAATTTTGGCGAAACGAAGCCACTGCACATAAGCCCAATGGAAACTTGTCCAAGCATTCCAAAAGTATAGAGATGTATCTTGACTCTAATTTTAATCAAATTAAGTATCCCTACTAGGTCCCTGAGTGCTTCATTGTTCTGTTTCCAATGACCACAAGAAAAGCCCGACCATGACGAAAAAATCGTAACGGAATGGATTGAGCAGATTTTAGCTGACAATTACGTTCTTTAACTGACAACAGCAAAGGTTTAAAATCCTTGACATTTATGCAATATTCCTTATTAATATAGATCATTCAAAATTTCGGAAAAAAGATTTAAACCGCACTTATTTGCTCATTACTTAATAGTGATATTTCAGTGTTACTTTACTATACTCTTGGAATTTAGCACAATTAAATCCTTAGACTGATGCTGCTAATCGTTGGGAGCATTCTAATCTTGCTGTGACATTTTTGTGTAGCATTATTTCCATCAATTCTTACATTATATTATTCTTCCAACCAACTATAAATAATAAAAAGGCCTGGCACCTGCATGTTCCTATTTCTGTCACAATCTTTATTGTAGGTCAAACTAGAAGAAGTGCTTCGTCCGAACCTCGCTTACACAGACGCTCTTGGATAGGTTACAACCCAGGTATATTACTAAAACCAACCCTTCTTCCATTTGTTCGTCGCGGTGCATGCCGCTAGCTGTTTGCGATTAAGCGGAGAGAGTATGCGAAACTGATGAGAGTAAACTGAGATTCATCACAACCAGCGGAATTTAGAGCTAATCAGCAAAATTATAAAGTTATTAATTAAGACCTAAATAAGAATATTAATTGTCTTTAATTCACTATTGCTTTACACCAGGAAGGAGATAAAAGAATCTCTTTTGATAAAAGAGCTGAATAAGTTTATTTGTGAATTTCTCTTATAGCCTATGTTCTGTACGCTAGCCCAGTGGGAACTATTTTATAGCCCAAAAAATTAAAAGAAAAATAATATGCTTAGTTTCAAAAAACAATTAGATTCAATCTGGTTTTAATAGTGTCTCGTTATGATGAATAGCTCTGGACAGTCAGAAGCACTGCTAATTTTTATTTTAAGTTATATATATGTCAAGGCGCTTGAATATCTTCTCATCACTTTCTCATACTCTTTGATAAAACAATTATTTGTCCTTCTGTTTATGACTGTACTCTTATGCTTCTTTCCTTGTCTCTCTTTCTTTCTTTTTTGTGTTTGTTTTGCTGAGTCTGTCCTTTCTAAGCTATTTGGAAACCGTAGAACAGCGATTTCAAAAGTCATGCCCAAAGGAACATGAGTAGCTCCTAGATCATTTAGATCCGGTCCTTTCCCTAAGTCAACAGCACTGAAATTGTAAAGCTTTTCATATAATATATTAAAGGTAATCATTTGGTTAGAAAAAAAGAATAAAAGTTTAGTAATTGAGATAAACAAGAACTTGAACAAGGTCTTAGACCCTACTCATCTATCCAATCACCTAGGACAAGTAAAGTATAACTCAACAGTCACCCAAATAGAAAGATCCAAATTCGTGGAAAGTTATCATTAATAAATGTAGATCGTCGTAAGACTATAAGCAGAAGCACCTTAAATCTAATGAAATCTTCTCAAGTCATCACCTCACATCATGTCTCCTCGAAGGAATACACACTTGCTAATATGAGTCTCGGCGCATTAAATTCCTTACCCTGGCAAGTGGCGCACATGTCATTTACCGCATCCTCTTGCGTAATGTCACTTGGGAAATATATTTCGAAAACAAAAATATATACACCAATTTTGATCATACTACCCTTAACCAACTCTCACCAACGACTAATTAAAAATTTTCTTAACCAGTATGAAAAGTTACCTCCCTGAAGATTGCTCTACTTAAAAGTTCATTATTCTGAAAACGGATTTTTTTAAATTGCCAAGTTAGTTCATTAGCGGAAAATCCTCTTATGAAATAAATTAGAATTCACAATTGTCCAATCTTGAAGAATGCCTGTATTTTTTATGATTATTATTATTATTTTTTAAACGTCGCTGGAAAATTATAGTTGGGATTTCAGGGAAACTTTTGAAGTCAATAGAAGCATCTTGGTATCAGACATCAACAACGTAACCCCGTCTTAAATGGCGTAACCAGGGTTAAAGGGATGGTATACCTTAGGATGCACAAACTGTGGAAAATTACGGAAGCATAAATCAGGAAGTAAAAAATATGCACAAATTGTGGAAAGCAAATTTCGGCTTTCGTATTTCGTGCATAGGACAATTTGAAGAGGCCATACTATCTTATTTTTATTGGTTCTTACTAAGTAGATATGAAAGGATCAGAAGCTTTACCGCCTCTTTGAATAAACTGTTATTTCGAACCTGTAACAGGGTATTACTTTAATACTAAGATAATTAAAAAGCATGGAATAGTACCCTACGCTGCGTAACTAAGACAATTGATCTTATTCGTATAAGATAAGTCTGCGAACCCAGACTAGAATATAAAGAAAAATAGTAATGACAGTGTTCAATCATACCTCTGAAGCGTGGGCGCTTCGGAGGGTGGAGGAGGAATTATTTTCTGGAGGAATTGTTTACAGATAATTTTAGGTGTCCGTTTGACTAACTGTATGTCAAACAACAAGCTATACGAAAAATACAGTTTTACCCCACTTTCTAGGGCTATAATGAAAGAAAGGTTGACATGGGTAGGAATGTTTTATGAAGAATGAAGACAAATTTCAACGGTAGTTCTTTTTGGCCACCCACATGGGAACTAAGACGGGGCTTAAGGAAACCGATCCTTAGGAATAAATAGGTCGTATTTAATGAAATGGCCACATAAAGCACCCGATGATGGTATAATACAGATATTGTATCCCTCACCTTAGGGTGACAGAGACGTATGAAAGATTTCATGCAAGTGCCTAGCTAGAAAATGTGCCAAGCTATTTGAAATATTCTATAATTAACTTTAATACAGTAGTGGCGACGGCGTAAAATAGCTAGGGGAGAGTCGGGTAGTATGACACACTCTTACAGCTACTGATCTATAGGTCGTATTTATGTATTGTGGCAAGAGCTGAGAGGCATCTATAATACAAAAGAGAAAACAAGTTTTCAAGAAGGAAAAATTGCTCAATCAAAGCTTATGATAATAAATACGTTATTGCATCCTCAAAGGAAGTTTTTTTGCCATCTATGAACTTCAGTCTGGACAAGGTGGTATTTCATAGGCTAGCGACTTTTTCCTGAGAAATAGGTCTGGTCTTCATCCATAATAAGCTATTGAGAAACCACTAGATTAGAACAACATCTAGGAGTAGATGCACATCCACAATGGAAGAATCTGGTGCTATGACAGTTTGTGTTTGCTTGTATGACACAATTTTTATTTGCTTGTACAGCACGTATCATAGTACCCGACGGCTGGCCTAGAGCGCTAATGATTTTTCTATATCTGAATGTTTTTTTTAATTATTATTTAATGTACTTACTCTGAATAGTACCATAAAATAAGCAGTAAATCTGATTTATGAACAGTCTCACACCCTAAAAAATGCCATTGCATTAGTACTGGAACTTGGTGAATCGCCTTGAAAAGCTGCTACGGCTCATGACATACAATTTAAGACTCTGCACCAATATGTCCAGGAACGCAGAAGTTTTTGCTGAGCCTGCAATTGACAAAATGAGCATAAAGATTCATAATAAGTGTATCTTTGAGCCTAGTGAAGAAAAGTTCCTTTCGGAATATTAGAGTCATGCATCTAAGATGCACCACGGCCTTACTACAATCAGACTAAGAAAATTGTCTTTGATTTTACGATCAAAAACAAAAAGTAAATCCCTTCATCTTGGCTCGAACACAAAAATTTTGGTAAAGACTGGAATTACAGGCTAATGAAGACACACCCTGAACCCAGCTTGAGAAAACCAGAAGCTTGTAGTTTGACACGAGCCACTAGCTTCAACAGAGAGAATATGAACATTTTCTATGATAAACTTGATAGATTCTTAAAAAACCATTAGCATTGCCTAGAAAATATATATAATGTTGACGAGACAGGTTTAATAATTGTCCATGTTCCGCCAAATTTAATTGCAGAGAAGGGTTTGAAATAACTAGATCAAGTTACAGACATCAAGTCTGTGTGAGTGCTTTGGGAACAGCTTTTCCACCATTGTTTGTTCTCCCAAGAGTTAACTTCAAGGACCACATGTTGGCAAATGCACCACTATCATCTGCTTTAGCTGCCTACCTGAGTGGCTGGATGACTGCCGAAATCTTCAGTTCGTCTTTCGTGCCATATTTTGTCAAGTGTGGTAAATGCAGCAAGGAAAACAATTGTCTGTTCATTTTAGAAAATCATGAGAGTCACATCTCTTTTAAGACTCAAATGTTTTTCTCATTTTATCCTACTGATGATCTGAATCCAGATATAGCTAACAGCAGCGCAACTAAGAATGATCTTGATAACTTTCCAGTAGCCAATTCTACATGTTCACACATCGCTTTGCCAGAGCAGCTTCACCCCTTTCAAAAGGCATGTTCTCAACTGGTTGGTAAAAATACCAGGGCTCACAAAAAGACAGTAAGCCATGTATTGACTAAAACACCAGTGAAGCTCAACTTGAAGTGGAGCTCGAGATAAAGAGAGATCACGTAATAAAGTAAATAAAGGCTAAAAATGTATAAGATACAAGAAACGAGCCCTATAAAAAAGATTTCAAGCTACAACTACTACATTAAAAGTGATTTTAATGAGGATCTTCCACATCTGACGGAGAGACTGAGCTACAGTTAGATGATGATTTGGAACTTTCAGGGGATATCACAGAAACTTCAATTGAAATCAAAGAGAATCCTTATATTTTAGCAAAAGTATCATCCTTAACGGGAAAATCAACCAAGTATTTTATTGCCAGAGTAGTTCACCTGCTCCAGCGACAGTGCCAGTGATAATGAAGGAGAGGTTGAAGTTTAGTTTCTAAAGAACAGTTCTGTCAGATTTGTAAGCTGTGGCGAGTCTGAATCATTCATCCAAAGAAAAAATGTTGAGCTAATTCTAAGTGCCCCAACCATCAGTGGTAGAACCAGTCGTCCGGTTCTACCACTGTGCCTACAACTCAGAATATTCCAAGTTTTATGCTTTGGTTTAAGGAAAGTTTTGGATGAAAATAAAATAAAGTGCAAAAATTGATGTGTCAAACTGAACTCAGTGTGTGGCATACTACCATCCACAGGTCGGGGAGTATTACATACTTGACTAAGTCAAGAATTCAGCCTAATACTGAAAAACAGTGGATAAAAAATCAGAAAATCTCTACAGGGACGGCAGTATATTATATGCTACCAAGAGTTTGGCAACCTACATACACATTTCATGAAAATATCAAACAAACCAATAAAATTTGTCATACTACCCGAACCTTTCCTTTTTAGTTGATTTCTGGATCGCACAAACTTTTTTAAGGAAATACATATCCGTTAAAAGATTGAGGTTAATACTTATGCCTTTAATCAAAGCAAAGGCTTGTTTTTTAAAATAAACACTTTCCTCGTAAAACGAACGAAATATGCACCTGGATAAGTATTTAATGGTGTTAAAGATCCTTATAGGGTTATCTCTCAGACCCCATCCATATAATTTATCCTCTCTTTTCTTTTGTTTTTACTCCTGTTTACGAAATTAACTTTATACCCAGGATTAGCTTCTGTAGAAGCTATCGGTAGATCTTTTAGTAAAAGGTCTTTGGCAGATTGTATATATTGTAGAACTTTATTATTCTTGGCCTTATGAAATGTTCCAATGGAACAGCTAATTCTTTATTTTTGACCTTCAAAGAAACTCTGGAAATCAGTAAGAATAATGAATTATCCCATAAAAAAAGTGTTTCTTTCTGGTCTAACAGTACAAATTGAACGATGCTGTGTAGTCATTTCGTATCAAAACTGTTCAGTATCAATTATCTATGGATCGTAACCATCCAACATAGTTGCACCTCCATTTGTTTTCACACCTGCTAGGACAAAGCTGAAAGAAACTCTAGATGTCTTGTGGCACTTGTGGAAATATGAATGGGGTAATCGTTTTTTTTACATCTCCCAATTTAGCCCTGAAATTACATCTCGTTTGCTGAAATCCCCCAATTTTTTTTAAGCAATAAAAATTCTGATTTTTTAAGATTTAGGGTCGATTCTTATGGGAGCATGAAAAAATCCATTGCTACAGTTTTATGAGTTTTCCAGGAGGAACCTCATTTTACGCCATGTGTGCAGATATTTCTTTGATAATATGTTATATACGGTGAGGTATTTGGAGAATCTTGATAAAAACAACGTGAAATATTTGGTTTACATTGTTCCCTCTAATCAAAAAACGTTTTTAACACCTCTGACTTAGAATATTTCTATTTGTTCATCTGCATTTTCATTTACCGTACTTTCATTTCAGCTGTCCAAAACTTTGAAGTGCCTTCCCCCAGATGTTTAAATTTGAACCTGGAAGCACTGACTAGAACCTAGAAAATACTGAGTAGTAGCTTAAAAGATTTTGTTTCTTCTTTTAGCTGTAAGCCAAACGACCATTGACAGTGAAACATCCTCAATAGGAGACACAGGAGTACCAAGTAGGTTGCAAAGAAGGTCACAAAGTAGAGGAAGGTCAATGAGAGGCAGAAAGCCATCGCCTCTGAATCCTATTGAGGTAACCTAAAAACAAAAAACCTTATTTCGGGTAATGTGTTGCTTTTTGGTCTCCTCTGAATGGGTCACAGTTAACCAACTATATTCCAATTCTCTGCTGTCTTGCCCAATAATTTCTATTAGTTCTTCTTCTTCTCATAATTATTATTGATTAAATGTCAATAATTATTAATTCAAATTACTAGAAATAAATTTTGCATATAAAATTTAAAAAGCTGGCTTTTTTAACGAAAAATTGTCACCAACTTTCTTATTTCACCTTAAACTCTAAGCCTAATTTCAAATATTTTACGATTAATAGTGAGAGTAAGGTAAATGGGGAACTCATCCCAATTAATCCGCAAATTCATTTCGCATAAGTTGGATATTTTTGAATGATATTTGTCTGAGATATCCATGATTTCCACGAATGAACCCTCTGGACATTTATTTTGAGGGAAATCTAGTTTATCTGGGTTTGTCATGGGACATTTTTTTTTTAACCCTTTGTCCTTCTTACTTTTGTTAAAGTGTAACTTCTATATACTTCAGTCCTGTTCCTTAGACCCGGGAGAAACTGTCTTTAGATCTTGAACTCTTTAAGGCTTAAAAAGTTGAAGTTACCGAAATAAAGAGGTTGGTGTTTTTCAATACATCGAAAAGATCCATAACATAAAGAAAAATCTGAAACATTTTCTCTTTTAGAATGTAAAAAAATCAGCTCACTATTTCGTTGAAAAAGATAATTAGCAATTTGTGTATTCAGCTTGTCAAATTGAAAATTTTAATTTCAAAAATTTACAATTTCTTGTAAGTTCAAAATTTTAATGGGCTATTAAAATTCATTATTAAATATAGAAGCTACATTGTACATTGGAACTCTATAGAATTACTAATAAAATGTATTTGTAATGAGTGGGTTATACGGTTTTATTGAAATACCCATCCTCGGAGGTAAAATTTCTTGAAACATGTCGTTTAGAACACAATGCAACTGAGAGCTGAAGCCTAAAGGCAAGGCTTATTCTCCTGAGGTCTTTTACAATTTGCACAGTCACTTGGCTTCCGACAATCAGAAGAAGTATACTTTATCTTTTGTTGTTGTTGTTTTTTGTGCCTAAGGCCTAGTAAGTATTGCACATAATCTAAAGAGTTTGCATGCAGTCAGTATATGTCAGGGAAAGGTGATGAATTGTGTGTGCAGTTTAGTCTGTGCAGCCTCTTTTGCTTCACAACTAGGGGATCGAGTTGAAACTTGCAAGAGGACTTTAAATTTTTTTTCTGAGTGTAGAAGACAAAATATTTTTTCTCCGGTCTATACAAAAGAGAATAGGCAGGTTTTTTTTTCTTTTTTATGCCTGACAAACTTTTTGTCTATGCCTTAAGGTGATAAATGGCATAGGAAAAGCATTTATCAGAGCCTCATTGAGCTTTATATGAGTCAGAAGACAAAGTGGAGTTTGACTAAATGTCTCTCTGTTCTTACTTGTAACTTTTTTCTAGTTTTATCAATTTGAATATATTCTATCGCATTTTAATCAACAGTTAATAGAGAAGGGTTTAATAGAGAAAGGGTTTAATAGAGTTAATAGAGAAGTGAAATTGTAAAATTATTTTAATCAACAGTTAATAGAGAAGGGTTTTATCATGGTAATTTTGTGTTTAAACCAAAGGGCACTTTGAGAGTTACATGTTTCTCGATAGCAAAAAAAAATAAGTAAAAGTTCTGCTCAGATTCGCAAGAAACAATCGAAAAAGTAAAATCTTTTCTTCCTTCAAAGTTTTCATTTACTGAATTCTAATCAATGACCAAATTAATGGAGATATAAAATTTAGTTCTTTTTGCCTCTTATTGAAAATATTAAGTTTTTTGTTTTGTTATTTATACAGTTTTTTCTTGTTATTTATGTTTTTGTTTCTTCAGTGTATTATTTCTCTCCCTAATTTGCTTTCTCTCTTTGGTTTTTGTTTCAAACTACTTTAAGATCCACCTAATAGAAAATCTGGTAGAAAGAACGTCTAGTAAGTCTTTGAATAACCTGGTCAAGAAATTTAATTCGTTTGAATATTTCATAGTTGAAATTTTTATCTAGTAGAAAAGCTCAAATATTTTCAAGATATTATAAGCCATTGATTGTCACCTTTTTTGTTAATAATCTTTTTCTAGGTATCACATATTGAACTAGATCCGTCGCGGGATACGCCCCTTATGACACCGGGGTCAAAATCGCATCTGCCCGACGAAGTTGGTCAATTCCAATGGCTTCAAGTTCCGGGCTGTACCTCTCGCCTTGAGTCTGGACAGCGTAATAATTCTTCGGAAGTTCTCAACTGGGCCGATGCTTCTGCCAGGAGAGACTCACGCCAATTTTTGGAGCCTTTTATTGAGTACATGTCTGAACGCTCACAAGGCATAAGGAGCAAATCCCCAGCATATGGTGTATCAGATGTTATCAAAGTGACTCCTTTACTCATAAATGTAGACGACGTAATTATTGAAGAGCAACTGAGCTCTCCAGAAGAAGATTCTGTTGCAGCTCAAGAAATGGATTTTTCAATCCACAGAGCTAATGAAACAGAAGGTCCAATTTATGAAACACTTGAAGACGGCTTGACGTCTTTATTAATTCCCAGTAACGGTATTACTTCCCTGCAGGAGGTAAAGCATGACCAAAAAATGGTAGATTTGAAACTCAGATCATTAAATTCTTGTCTGGAAAGTCAGTCTAGCAGACATGCCAGGCTACAAGACAAGACAAGCCCACGTGTTATTACTTATGTTGAAGACAATTTGAAGCCATCCACTTCTCAACAAGGATTAAAGCATGCCTTTGAGGAGCTCCTGTTTGAGCATACTA
Source organism: Artemia franciscana (assembly GCF_032884065.1). Classification (NCBI taxonomy): domain Eukaryota; kingdom Metazoa; phylum Arthropoda; class Branchiopoda; order Anostraca; family Artemiidae; genus Artemia; species Artemia franciscana. The sequence continues at coordinate 12,536,261 of NC_088876.1, forward strand.
CGAAATTTCAGCCAAGCTTTGAAACATCTCGTTCATTCCAATCTGAAAGTTTGCAACCATTGCTTGGTAATCTGGAAGAGATTAGTGGAGGTCCTCGTGTTAGGTTAATACCGGTTGAAGTAGAGGATGATGGAAGTGGGGAAAATGTTAGAAAAATTGGTAGTCGAAATCTCTTGGGTGGCTTTCGAACTTCCCTGGATGAGGAAGATACTCTGATTTAATGGAGTATAAAAGAAAATTGCTAAAAGCAGACTTTAGACTATTTATGCACAGGAAGCTATAAAAGGGATGCAACTGCACGTTGGCAAAGAGAAAATAATAGGGTTAAAACCCAAATGATGTACAGTTTTTCTGCCTCCTATTTTTGGCAGAGAAATTTAGTAGACTTTCTCTGTTCTGGATGAAGTGTTTGCTAAAACTTTGTGTGCTTTTAATGTGAAAAAAAAGTCAAAAGTGGCTTACTATTCCAGCTTAAGTGAAGTTATTTACTTTTTTTGCACTGTTGATGGTTTTTAACCTCGGTTTTGCTTCGTTTTTGACTAAGGGTGAATTATCTACATACTTAACCAGAAGGAAGTTTTCATTTTAGTTTCCATAGCGTGAAAACAAAAATAAAAAAGACAAATTCAGTTTATTCCTGAAGCTACCTTCAGTCGAATCGAGAAGGTGCAAAATTGTTGAAACGTCCGTTTTGTCTGTGAATGTTACTTGTTATACAGATGTTGTTCATGTTAAAGAATATTTAAATAAACGAGAAATGATGCTATTTTATGATTATCTCCAAAGTAAGTGTGTAGCTTGAGGCTACATTTTCAAAAACTATCTAAATATTGTTAATTTTTACATATTTTCATGCCTAAAACCCCGATTTTTCTGCAACCTAACACTGGTGTCAATTCACAGAACGTTCCTAAGGAGGCTAAATTTATTTTTTCAAATCTACAGTTGGGCAAATTATTCGTTTTTCTTTTCAATTAATTAAATGAAAATTTGAAAAATGGAATGATAATACCCGAAAAATATGTAATTTTCAAATTCCTCTTGAAATACTAATTTTCCTTCTAATGGCACCAGTGTGGCCTAAGATGGGTCCAAGGGTAAAAGTATTTTATTTTCATGTCATAGGTATTTTTATTTTTTTGCGTTAAGGTAATCCGTTCTTAACTTAGTATGAAAAAAAGGTATCCTAAAAATAATGTGCTATCTGTTACATCGGAATAAGTCATGTAAAATGAACCCCTCCCTTGGTAAAATTTTGGCCACCTGACTGTTGTGCTTAGTGATAATAATTGAAGTATTTGTAATTCAAGTTATATTTTTTTTTAAATTTGAAGAGCTTAAACTTGGGAAAATTTTATAAATTACTTATCAAAAGATGTGCACAAAATCCAACTACTACTTAAATAGTGAAGCATTCAGTTTAAAAACGTACTGACATACATTAATATTATCTTATATCTTCTAATTCTCATTCAGTTTTCTTGATTGTAAGAATAATCATTCTTGGAATGAAAAAAATTGTCAACTTCATCAACTGCTAGATAATGATGATAAATCAGGAAGAAGAAGTCTAGACGGAGATATCTATAAGTCTATAAGTGACAAGCTGCAATTGAAAGGCTTCAATCTTGTTATCAATTTATATAAAAATAAGTTGTCTGTGTGTCTGTCGAGTGACGTCATGTTTGTGTGTCGACTGACATCACGTTTGTCGACTGACGAAATTACAGACCGGGACATCGGGACACAAATGACGACCGGGACTCCGGGACATAGGGAATATAAATGACGACCGGGACACTCAAAGAGAAAGCGACCGGGACACAAGGGATGTTCGATTAGCAATCACCATCAACAAAGCACCGGGACACAGGGAATATAAATGACGACCAGGACACTCAAAGAGAAATTACAGACCAGGACACCGGAACACAAATGACGACCGGGACAAAAATGACGACCGGGACACCGGGACACAAGGAATATAAATGACGACCGCGACACTCAAAGAGAAATTACAGACTGGGCACCGGGACACAGGGAAACAACAACAACGGGGACGCCGGGGGGCACAGGGGGATATATAAATGACGACGGGGACACAGGGAATGTTCGATTAACAATTACTATCAACAAAGCTCAAAGGCAATCATTAGAATAATGAGGTATAGATCTGAATACAGATTGTTTTCCCATGGACAATTATATGTTGCATGTTCAAGAGTCGGTAAACCTGACAATCTATTTATATGCACAGACAATGGGACAGCTAAGAATGTTGTATATTCGCAAGTTGTACGTAGTTAAAAATATATATATATATATCTATCTATATTCAGAGGTGGGACACAGGGACACAACTACAATGGCGCGTAACGACTTACGCGCGCGGGGGGGCTTGGGGGGCGCGAAGCGCCCCCACCAGCTAGATGTTGGGGTGGCACGAAGCGCCACCCCAACAGCTAGTAATTCATAAAGCTAATGAAATTGAGATGCTTTATTTTGAACTCGGTATTCCATTTTATGAAATTTAATGAAAAAATATTCAATGAGATAATCGTCATTTATTCCTGTTTTACACAGAGGTAACAGTAAACTTTGATAATTTCATATGAAATATATAGTATTATCAAATAGCATATAGTATTATTAAATAAAAAAAAATTTTTGTTTAGATTAAAGTAAGGAGCAACATTAAAACTTAAAACAAACATAAATAATTACGTATATTAGGGGGTTTCGAGCCCTAGTAAATACCTCGCTCTTAACGCTAAAGTTTGAATTTTGTTCTAATTCTTTAAGAAAGGCTGTTTAATTGAATAAATAGCTCTCATGAAAGTATAAAAAAAATTCAGCGTAAAGAGCGATTTATTGACTAGGGGGCAAACCCCCTAATATATGTAATATTTGTTGTTTGTTTTCAGTTTTAATATTGCTCCTTACTTTCAGTTTGAAAAACTTGTTTTTTTTTTTTTAATTTCTGATCGACTTTTAAATAATGCTGGGAAATCTAGTGCCCTCTTCATAGTAATGCCCCTTCCTCCACGAAAACTTCTTCCGTGGAAAGAGTCTCCCATTTAACCCCTTCCCCCAGAAATATCTCCCCTGAAAATGTCTGTATACTTCCCAATAACCAATGCTGTATGTAAACATTGGTCAAAGTTAATAACTTGCAGCCCTTCCCCCGGGGACTGTGAGGGGATTAAGTTGTCCTCAAAGACATAGTTATTAGATTTTTTGACTCTACTGAACAAAATAGCTATCTTAAAATTTTGATCCGGTGACTTTTGGAAAAAATGAGCGTGGGAGGGGACTAATTGCCGTCCAATTTTTATGGTCACTTAAAAAGGGCACTAGAACATTTAGTCTCCGTTCGAATGAGCTCTCTTGCGATATTCTAGGACCGCTGGGTCGATACGATCACCCCTGGAAAAAAAACAAATAAAAAATAAATAAAAACGCATCTGTGATATTTCTTCCGGCAAAAAATTCCACATTTTTGCAGGTAGGAGCTTGAAACCTCTACAGTATGGTTCTCTGATACGTTGAATCTGATGGTGTGATTCTCATTAAGGTTTTGTGATTAGGGGGCATTTCCCCCTTTTTTTGAAAATAAGGCAAATTTTATAAGGCACGTAACTTTTGATGGGTAAGATTAAACTTGATGAAATCTATATATTTGAAATCAGCATAAAAATTCAGTTCTTTTAATGTATCTATTGTTATAAAATTTTATTTTTTAGAGTTTCGGTTACTATTGGGCCGGGTCGCTCCTTACTTACAGTTCATTACCACGGACTGTTTGAAAGTATGTCTAGAGCATGTCGGAAGTATGTCTAGAGTTAACGTAATGCTGAAATTTAGGAAGGATAACTATCTTCCGGAAAGCTATGATGTTGGTAGATTCTAAGATTAGATTTGACAGAAAATTTCCAGGAACAGTCGGGTACTATCTTTTTAACTTTTTAATTGAATTATTATAGTTTATTTACTGACTCATAAATGATTATTCATTATAGTTTTCTTTTTCTTTGTTGCTTTTTGTTGTTGTTTTTTTTTTGGCCAGTTTTAGTTCAACTACATGATTTGTCGACTCTGAAGTCCGAATTCAGCCCTTTGTGGGCTTGTGAGAGAGATTTAAAAAAAATAAATATCTTATCAAACTGGAGATTCTAAAATTTGACAATGTAGAGGATAAATTGAATAATTTTACGTTAATAATTTGTGAATGCTTATGGTGTCTTAAGAATAAAATGTAGGAACGCAGCTAGGAATATTAGTGAAAATACGTTATGTTTAATAGAGGCTAGGAGGGGATTGTGCAAGAACTATCTGAGTGGTAGATCATATTAAAGTAAGAGGAATGTTAAGAATTTGGGAAAAGCACTAAAATATAAAATAAGGAGGTGTAAAGTGCCTAGAAGATGCAGCGAGACGGCAAAATAGTAAAATATTTTACCGGCATGTTAATAAATTGATAGGGAGTAGTCAATCTGGACTGATTCCAATTAAAGATAGGAAAGAGACTTCAATTAGTGATCAGGGGAGTGTTAAAGAGGGATGGGCAGAAGATTTTGAGAATGTATTAAACCGTGATAAGGTACAGGAAATGGTTTAGAAAGGAATGGAAAAGCGTGTGACAGTTTTGAAGGGAAGGAAGGTTTACAGATAGCACTAAAAGGCTTGAAAACCAATTAAGGCCTCAATTGCTGATAGTGTGGAAAATGACATATAATCTTCAGATAACTTACTGAAGATTATGATCATGGTTTTTGAAGGAGGGGAAATCCGGAGTGATTTTGGGTAAATTTTGACTAAACCGCTTTACAAGTTTAATTAAAAAAAAAAAAACTTTCCAAAAAATAAGCTTTTCAAAGAAAGTACAGAACTCCATTAAACCAAAAATGAGCAAAAACAAACCAAATAATTTACCAAGCGTAAAGCTACCACAAATTAGTATCGATAAATAAATTAAACCTAAAACGAGCAGAAATTACAATAAATAACCGAGTAAAACTCAAAATGAGCAGAAATTAATATGACTAGGGCTCAAAATCCCTATACCTTCCCAAGGCCAGAATATAATTTGGACTTTACTGAAAAAAATACAAATGAATTTGTATTGTCAATTTAATATACATATGCTGATATTCATTCCTTAAAATGTTAAAAATATTTGATTTATTAAAGTTATAAAAGTGAAAACATTGAAAAAAAATTCAGTAAAGTATAAATTATGTTCCAGTCTTGGGAAGGCATAGGAGTTTTGAGCCCTACTGATGTTAATTTCTACTCGTTTTGAGCTCCACCATTAGTCTGAGGATGAAAATTAGATCGGAACAGGATCTACCAGGCCGGAATCCATGCTGCTCTTCTCTGAGATGCGAGTCAAGGGTTGCTCTTAGGCAATGCAGTACGACAGTGGCTAATAGTTTACTAGAAACCGATGTTGTATTGATACCTCTCCAATTCCAACATATTAGGGCATCTCTCTTTTTGAAGAGTATAACTAGAATTCCTCTAGTCAAATCGACTGAGATCTTCTCGCTATTCTAGACACTCACTAGAAGGGTGATTCATATAGTAATAAAGGCTCGAAGGGATATCTTTAGCATTTCTGCTGTGATTCCATCGACCCCTGGTGCACGCCCATTTTCAGCTTTTTCGTAGTTATTATTATTTCCTTGGTGCTGGGTGGGTCAGCACTTTCGTCGAAATGTGAAAACGGTGTGTCAGGTACTATTTCTTGGTCGTCAGGTCGGGGTCTATTCAAGATTTTCTCGAAATGTGACGCCCATCTTTCATCCACTTTCTGGGGGTCAGAGATTAGCTCTCTATTCTTGTCTTTTATTAGAGACGACCGGTTTGCTTTCTTACCGACTATCTCATTTGTCAAAGAAAATACCATTTTCTAGTCCCCTTTTTTGGCAGCCTCTTCAACAATTGCCGCTTTCTCCTCAATAATTTTTCTCTTGTCTCCCCCTGCTTTTTTCTTGACAGCTTTATCTTCCTCATTATAGCGGAGCTGTAACCGTTCTTTTTGATAAGGGCTTGTTGAACTCAGGATAACTGATTTGGTATCTTTTTGATTCCTTATGTATCCCCAGGTGTTATCAGATATCCACTCTTCTTTCTTTTTTTTTCTTGAATCCAATGGTTGTTTCAGCCACTTCATGGTACGTTTTCTTGATTGAGGCCCAGATACATTCCACATGTGTGACATCGTCAAGTGTGTTTAAGGCTTCGAATCTGTTTTGCAGAGATATGCGGAAACCTCTGCGTGCATTCCGATCCTACACTTTGTTGCTGTCAAATTGTTTAGAAACCTTCTTGGCTTTCTGTTTCTGAGCTTTTATCTTAACTCGCATGTCAGCTACCTCAAAAACGTGATCTGAGTTCACGTCCACTCCTCGATATCCACGTACGTCAACCAGGCTGTTTATCCAACGTCTTGATATCAGGAAGTGATTGATTTAGTTTCTCGTTCGAACATCTGGGGACATCCATGTGTATTTATGAATTGTCTTGTGCTCGAATAAACTCTCACTTATTACTAAATCACTACTCAGTTCATAATCCACAAGAAGGGCACCATTTTCGTTTATTTATCCTATGCCGTGACAGCCTAGAACCTTTGGACAGTACTGGTGATCCGCGCCAATTTTGGCATTTAGATCACCAACGACACACGTTATACCGTGGCTGGGAACATCCTTAGTAACTGCCTGCAGCATATTATATAAAATGTCCTTTTCGTCATCATCAGCTTCATTTGTTGGTGCATAACATACTATTATAGTCAGTTTTGTCTGATTGGTGACAAAGCAAACTGTCATTAAACGTTCATTGACTGGGTTCCATCTCGCCATTGCTTTGTGTGCACTTGGTGACATTATAACTCCCACACCAGCCTGGTGCATCGAGGAGTCTCCGCTATAGACCATAATGTGTCCATCACCAAACTTCTCTAAGCCTCTTTCAGTCCACCCTATTTCGCTGAGAATCAGTATATCAATCAGATATTGTCTCATCTCTTTAATAACTTGTTCTGTTTTCGAAACCTGGCTCATGATTCCCACAATCCAAAAGTCCATCTTCATTGTTTCTTTCGCAGTCAAAAATCGAGTCCGGAGGCAAGCAGTTGTCATCTTCTGGGAGGAGTTTGTATCCGAGTATTTTCAGGGGGAAAGAAAATAAGAGTTTAAATCTTTTCAGTTTTTCTTCAAGAATTTATAGTTTGGCCGACTATTTGTATGCTGAGGAGAATTTTCGACAATTTTTAACAACATGCACCCCTCGAAAAATCTTGGCACAAATAGCAGTGTTTAATTTAGTTTTAAACCTCCTCTAGTTGACCTGAAAAATAAAACTTGATACCATTCTTTAAAAAATCTATTTATGCTCTTTGACAGCTTGGATATGCTTACACTCTTTTAATTTAGTTAAATTTTAAGAGGAGAAGAAGTAGTAGAAGTAGCCCCGAAATTTTGAACATTTTAGTCATTCTTGAGGTACTGCTGAGATGTCTTATTAGCAATCAGCCTACACACAGTGCTTTTTTATATAAACTTGGGGCAACATTCAGTTTTAAAACATAATGGGCAAATTGCATAACTGTGGAGATTTTACCTACGCATTAGCCCTAGAGATAGAGTTTTAAGACCGTTAAGCTATGCTGAACAAAATGACCATCTATTATTTTGATTGGAAGGGTTCGTTCACTTATGAGCTAAGGAGGAGGTCTGATTGCCCTCCAATCACTTTTGACTCTCAAAAGGGTACTGGAACTTTGACTTTCCAATCAATCAAGGTTCATTCAAGTCGGGAGGTAAGTTTTTGCTTGGGACAAAAGTAATGAGCAACGTTAAAACTTCTAACAAATAGAAATTAGTTAAGAAATTATTTCAAATGTGTGCCTCCGGCTCTTTACGGTAATTTTGATGTCCCGCGACATCAAATCTGTGATCAGCACGGATGATGAGAAAGAGTCAAATATAGGGCAAGAAGTTTCCAATCAAAGACCCAACAAGGCATGTTTTTGCATGTTTTACCAAGCTCGGATACATTATATCATTAGTTGCTGGTTCCAATGACATTGTTAAGACTGTCTGGGAAATTTTTACGTTGAATGCAAGACATATCTCGGTGGAAATACGATCTACATCATTTTCTTTTTTGATCTATGTAAAGAGTAAACAGTCGATTTCTCTGAAGAACTTCTTAATGTTTCAACAATTCGTGGAGTTGTTTTCGAAAGTTGTAGTGACGATTCTGAAATTTTAGTTTACAACGGTCCAGGAATAAGGAAGCCAATCTCTAATGAAAACAGAGTAAAGTACCTTATTTCAAGTGTTCTTAATCAACCAAAGCTGAACTTCTTCCCAGTTGATCTTTCAGTATAAAAAACGAAACAGTGGCGTTTTCATCCGCGATGGCACGAGGATTACCAGTTCTTAGAAAGCAATTTCGAGAAAAATGCTGCCTTCTGCTTCCTGTGTTTCCTTTTTTCTAGAGGTCCCAGGAGCAACCAATTTGAAAAAGATTGTGTGATAGCCGGTATTCAACAATGGTACAAAATAAAGAGTGAATGATTCAAAAGGCGAAGAAAGAAAAACTAGCAATTCATTTCTCTTCCGAATCATGAAAAGCAGCTCTGCTCTGTTTTTGACATTTCGTCAGTAGCAGCATTCATGGGGATTTCTTACTTGATAAAAGCATTCAAACTAAAGTTTTCCAGCAAGCAAAATGTGGAGAGACAAACATAAAATTTGTAAAAAAATTTTCGACATTGAAGGACCCTAGCAAGACAGGGCCTTGGCTTTAGGATAACTGAAGAACAAAACGGTAACTTTGTTCAAATTGTTCAACTTCTAGCGAGATATCCGACAGCTCTTGATACCCGATATAGACCATACAAATTTACCTATTTACCCACAATTCTACAGAATGAGTTCATTGACTTTTTTCAGCAAAAGTCAGGGAGAAGATCCTCAATGAAGTTTCTGGATTCAGAGTTTTATTCTGTGTTGCAATACCCGATGCTTCAATTTCTGATAAGATTCTTGGTGTAATCCGGAATACCAGGCAGGGAGGGATACCTAGAAAGAGATTATTAGATGTTAGCGAGGCTAATGACGAAACCAGGCATGGTATGGCAGAAAGTATAGTAGGAACATAGTAAAGGAGAAGAACTCCTCTGGATAAACTAGCTTTCCAGTCTTAAAACTATGGAAGTGCGATGTCTGGTAAGTCTAATGGAGCCCAGCAGGAAATATCTGAACTTCTTGATAGTCGTACTAGGCATGTGCACTGGTCCACCAGGCATGTGCACTGGTTTGTCATATTTATTTATTTAATTGTTGCAAATAAAAAAATATCTATCTATCTATCTGTCGTAGGTCCTAAATTCCCTGACGGGTCCATAGACTGAGCATTGTTGTAGAACATAGTGGCAATTCATCTCTTTGGATAGTTGAGCTTTTCAACGTCCTTCATGGAATATACGTGTTCTTCTCTTCATTTACAAAGCATTTTGCCACCCTTAAACGAAAACTCTCTTCGAGGTAACGGGATTAATCTCCGAAGTTTATCACGGTCCCGGTAAATAATCAATGTCCGATTGCTCATGAAATGCTGACGTTATTATCTTGTCTTTTTATTTCTTCACCAATTTCGAAATTTTTTTTTCATCTTCGTCGTTTTGACCTCTGTGTTTGGCCTATGGTTTTCGTTTTTGCATGTTAGGCATAGTGAATGTGATCCAAGAGCATATTTCCTCCTGGCATGGAGGATAAAATTTGCAATATACATAATTTATAGCAGTGGCTACCTATGGCCTTGGTTTATAAAGGTTCCAAAGAATGTAAACTCTTTTCTGACTGAGGGAATGAGCAAAATTACAGTGCAAAAAAACTAGCCTAAAACTTAATATAGCCTAAAAGGAAATTTTTAGCCTAAAAGAAAATTTTAATTACTCATTGAGGGATAGGGAATTTATCATATCCCATTTACCATGGTGTTTTCCTAAAATTTTACAGAGTTGCGATCCCGTAGAAAATTACTGGGCACCGGTGATTTCCTGGATCTAGCTATGCTCTGCTTCTCTGCCCACTGTAAAAGCTGCTGTTCATATTACAAGAAAATTGTACCTTTGGTAATCTGGTATCAAAGTCATTATTTAAAGGGTACGAGACAGCAGATGTTTTTCCACCCGTTTCCGCCATTGTTAGGAAAGGGAGAGGAAGCGGTCTTCTATTCTATAGATTAGAAACTTCAAGCGGGTTTCACCTTTGCTTATTTCCTTATCTAAGTCGTATTGATTTTGAGGTTATTTAGTTATCAAAATAGTTTTGCTGGTGATCAACCTATTCACAAGAATATTTATGTGCAGGCTCTACTGCCAACATTACCAAGAAACTAAAGACAATTATTATGGAAGAAGAAGCGAAAGTGTCTGCTCACTACCAGCAGAAGATAACAGAAAATGATATGATTCAAAAGACTCGTGGTAAATTAATAGAGTAATATTTATCTAGAAATCTCTTATATCATTTAGTAGACCCAGCTAACAGATAGGCTAACATATTATGTAGGCTACTAGATTTGTAAAGTATTGCCACTTGGAAGGAGGGGGGTTTTGCCCTCTTAGATTTCGAAAATTACTGTACCTTTTTGGTATTTTCATTGAACCCCCCTTGATTTTGAAAAAAATCATTTGGTCCCCCACCATGAATTTGCACCCCTAAGTTTAGATTTGTGGGCCTAGGCTAACATTTAGATAGCTACAAACAAAAATATTTACTTGGTTGGGTGAGTTTTATGCTTGCCTAGCTGGTTTGAGCCTTAAATTGAGATATTGAGGAAGAAGAATGTTAAGAAAACAGTTCTCCCCAGTAGGCCACTTTGTAATATGTAGACAAATTATAGTTTACACATTTCTGAAATGCTGCCACCATACTCTACCCCAACCTCCCCTATTGTGCAAATATATAGCCCAAATTATGTACTTCTAATGCATTTGACATGTATCACTCTTGTGTAAACCTGTGTATCTGTAAGTTGAATCAACACTGCACTGATGAAATCAAGAAATGGAAAAACACACAAGAAAAAAGCCTGTGAAATTGTCAAAATTTCAATTGGTATAGACCTGTCATGTAGGCAAATTTCAGGGCCCTCTAGAGGGAGAAGAAGTGGAGGTGGGTACTTTAAAATACCTTCCCTGGACATACTTTAGCCTGTAGACCCATTCCTGAAAGTTTCATTTTCCTAACCTAAACCCTTTCCAAGATAGCAAGAAGTCAATTAACTAGAATTTTACCATAATTTGGGCTATGTATTTGTACATTAGGAGGGGGGGGGAGCAAAGTGTAACAGGAATGCCTACAAAATGAGCTAATTACAATTTTTCTGCATTGGCTATTATGAAGTAAGAATTGTTTTCTTAACATATTTCCACTTCAATAGCCCTAATTTTTGGCTTATACTAACTATCACATTGGGGATAAAATTAATTATAGGACAGATATCATATAGCAAAAAAGGAGAAACACTCTTTGATTTCCACCTAATGTTTTTTTTTTTAAATGGTCTAATTGATAAAAATTGCTGTTATCTCAATTGTATTCCAGCCCCTACATTCATCCCAATTGGACTGGAAATTGACATTCACCGAGGCTATATGGGCTGTAAAACTACATGCTAAATACTTGATCTCACTCTACCAAAATTAATCTACAAAAGTTGTAGGTGAGGGGATTCTGGCTATTATGAAAAATGGTCAAGTTAGGTTGATAAAACTCCCAAGAATGATTCCAGGGCCTAAAATATAATCTGGGAAGATGCTTTCAAGCTTCCCATTTTCATCATTTTCTTATTTCTGTAACTTAGAAGGCCTACATTGATGGCCTTGGTCATTTAAATTTTGACAAAAATGTTTTACCTTGATTTCACTTTTTCAGTCTCTGTTTTCTTGGTTTTTGTTTTTGTAAATACAATTTCTATCATTTCATTAGTACTTTAAACCAAATCAAGGCTCCTTTTTTTTAATAAAATTTAAGAAACAGATCTACAAATCTTTAACACATTACAAGCTGTGATTGAGCAAGGTACACATTGAGTAGTGTCTTCACCTCCTGCCTTGCTAAATATGGCAATGGAAAAAACTACAAATTCACTGATGATTTTAAAGTGTTTTTGAGAACTTTTAGAGTTTCCCTCAAATGCACCCCTGGTCTTTCTTGACCTTTACAGCATCAGCAACTTTTTTGTTTAATTAAGGAGAAAATATTATTTGCAAGAGTTCAGTCACATAGGCTACTTACATATTTCTTGTGTACAATCTTCTAAGTTGGTGTTTTCTGAGGTGTGGGCTGTGACCTGGTATTGTGTCACAAACAAACTATCCAGGTCACAGCATGATTTTATAGTGCCTGTGCCTTAACTCTAGTTTAGGCCTGGTGGCTTTTTTCTATTTTGAAAAGTCATGGACCTAGAGCCTAAAAGAGTAAAACTCAAAATTGTCACATTTGAGATGCAGTCATATTGTGGACATGAATGTAACAACTTTGGACTTTGACTAAAATTTGTTTTACAACAGAATTGGTAAAATTTATGCTTCTGCCTTTCTTTATTTTGTAGAGCCATTGACATAAGGCCTAGGTATATACAAATCTCAGGAATAAATATAGATCCATAAGGCATAATAATAATAATAATAATTTATTTATAACCCACAAAGTACATTAAACTGTGGAGTAAACACACAAAAAAAGAAAAAACAAGACAAAAAACATAACAACATAAATATCATAGCAGCATAACGACATACAACATAAATAAATTACCTCCAATCAAAAAATGGCCAAAGAGGGTCAAAAACACCGACCATTTGCCGAGTTTTAAAACACATATCTTTAGATAAATGTTTCAGTCGCGAGGGCGCATCAACGATGTCAAATTTAGAGATGACTGTATGATTCCGATACCACCGAGGCAGACGCAGCAAATACTTGCAATACTTAAAATATCCTGAGCGTATTTTCTTTGTATCCTTCTTGCGAAGGAGGAAAGCAAAACCAGAAAGATAAAAAACAGCAGGGGCACAAAAACTAGAATAAAGACGGCATAGTCCATTTCGGTTATACCGACCACGATTTGGTGAAATTTTCGCGTATCCAACCCGCATACTTTTCAGCACGCTGGACGTAATAGCGGAGCAAGTAGACGAAAGTGACGTGGAAAAAGAGAGACCCAACCATTTAATACTTGCTGAACATGGTATAGTTAAAGAACCCAAGCAAAGAGGTGATGCTGGTGGAGGACTCCCAAAACACAAAAACTCACATTTGGAGGCATTAACTGAAAGGCCTACTGTGGATAGTGCGGCTGAAAGCCGGTAGAAGTTGGTAATTAGACTATTTTTTGTCCGGCTAAGAAGCAGAACATCATCAGCATATGCAACGTGACTAATGCCTAAATTATCATTGTAAAAAATTGACGGTTGAAGACGTTGGAGACACGAAGCTAAAACACATTTAAAAATGCTCGGGGATAACACGGCACCTTGCCTAACGCCTTTTTTAACAGAAATATACTCCCCTACCGTACCATTCCACTTCACCCTAACTGAAGAATTAGCATACCAATACTTAAGCACGGAAACAATAGAAAGGTTAACACCCGAGGCTGCTAGAGAAAACAAAGCATTTGAATGAATTACATTATCAAAAGCACTAGATATGTCAACAGTCAAACAATACAGGGGACTTTTTTGAGCAACAGCTTGTTTCATTAGCCTACCCACAATATGGTGAGCTTGAAAACAGCCCATACCTTTTCTAAAACCAAGCTGGAAGGGAGTAAAATTGCACTTGGAGTTAATGGCCGGTAGCAGTACATATTCAAATAGCTTACTAACAAAACAAGACACAGTGATAGGACGATAATTAGAGCAAGCACTGGGGTCCTTACCCCTCTTGACTATGGGAGATATACAACCGGACAAAAAACTATCTGGCACGACGGACTGTGCCAAACACATCTGAAACAATAATTGCAAATGCTTCAGCAGTTCAGGACAATCATAAGCAAAAAACTTGAAGCAAAGACCATCACTATCAAGAGACTCAGACTTATTCACTTGCATAAGAGCTCGGAGTATAACACCAGATTCCACCGACAACACTTGAGATTGGTTGATACGAATTGGGAGGATTGAGTTTACAAGCTTTGTAAAATGATTTTGGAGATTAATATTAAACGAAAGCAAAATATTTTTATAATAAGAAACGAAGTCACATAGCCGAAGAGACGAATTAATTGGAGGTGAACACTTAACACTGTTTATAACACGATCCCAGGATTTCTTGTCACAAGGACCATCCCAGGCATTCAGTCTCGCTCTGCGCAGGGAATATTTGTACTCTCGTTTGGTTTTCTGTTTTATTTGATGTACTGAACCAGAAGAAGGACGATTACAGGCTATCCACATACGGAGCCAGAACTTAGCTTTTTGTTTAGCTATCTTCACTTTAGGATCAACTTTCCAAAAGGGATTGCGAGTACCCGTTCGCACGCACTCGGAGGGTACAGCTGTTTTAGCGGCAGACTTTAGACAGAACACTATTTGCTGATAATACGAGTTGATATCTATCCGCGTTGAAGATGGTGTTAAGTCCTACCTGTACTCCTTCCCTAGTAAACTTTGATAAAAAGTTTCAAGTTTGCCCCAGGGTAAACCAGGTAACCAAATCCCCCAATTTACCCATGGTAAACCAAATCAGATGCAACCATATTCTGGATATTATTGACAGCTTTAGACTTAGACTCTTTCTTTTGCAGTAGAATTGGTAAAAATGACACTGTTGCATTTACAAAGAGCTGAAATTTACAGCAATTTTACTAAATTATTTGTCAAATATTGTAAAATCAAGAGGTGGCTTAATTTGTTTGAAGTGTTAGAGGTACACATAGTGCCATGTCAATGGATAGGAGAAGCTATGGAACTGAGGAGGATGTAAATCTTTCACCCTTCCTTTTATTTGGCTTTCAATAGGGTAATGTACCAGTTACCAGCATGTGAAAACTTGATTCTGGCTTTAAACAAAGATAGTTTCACTTACAGTCCACTAAAATTCTAAAACAATATATCATTGTCAAGTATATGTAGTGGATATGAACAATATTGTCATCTGAACTTTAATTGCTACAAAGTAGATGATCTCAATCAACTGCCTAACTGTCATCACCCAAAAATTCTCTAAAGATAGGATAGTACTAGTGAAATGGTCACCAACAGGTACATTACCTAATGAGTTTGATTTGAAGGGTTATATACCTGTTACTGGAATGCTACTTTTCAACCAGCACTACTCTATTGCCATGGTACTTGCTACCAGAATGTTAAGTATTTCTCATAGAAATGCCAATTTTTCAGCCATTTTCTTAGGGTCTTTGTAGATGGTTTATTTATTTTGAGGCAGTCAAAAACACATGGCACTATTGTTTGTACAAAACTTGTCATTTTTCATAATATCCATTTTATGCTCTTTACAATGGTGCCCACTTCTTGAATTTTAGAAGAGTGAGATGTCTCTTATGCCACCAGTACTTAAAAATAGTTGCTGACCATATGGGAAAATGGTTGGAAACTAGGAAGATTCTTAAAAATTTGGCCAAAATCCAGTGAAACTCAAATGAATTGAAGGTTTTTCCCAATTCTATCTCAATGTCTTGGTTCTGATACAATTCCTGATTCAGAAATACTTATCTTTTTTTTTGCATTCATAAAAATTATAAGACTTAATTTATCAAAATATATACTAATCAAGTTGGTATTAGACATGTTTCTAATTTAACAATTGTCAATAATTTGTACATTTCAGAATTACAACCATAAAATCTAATACAAAAGTATACTCAAAACTGGATCATATGTCAAGAATTTACAGTTTCTTTTCATCTGTGATATAGCTAGTAGACCAGAAACTAAGGATGGTGACCCTTTAAAGGGTTTTGTCTTTGGTTATTTTTTAGTAAATTTACATGCTTCTTGTGCTGAAATGGACTGTGCCTCCTGGCAACATAAATAATTTATATTTTCTTGTTGTATTTAACAGCTGTAGTTGACTACATGTATAAATTGATTATATTCAAGGATGGGTGAAAATACCATGGGGATGGGGTAACTCCTTTCTCAAAGATGTATAATTTGTAGAATAGCTAATAAAATTGTTTTCTAGTCTTAGAGCTAGAGATTTGGAATCTTCTTTTGTACATATTACAGCCAACCCCCAGCTACCTACCATTGGGTAGTCATGACTACCCAAATCTATAGCAAATTAATTTGATGCAAAAAAAGTATTATGAAATTATCTTCTCTAGTCTGCTTCTCTTGATCAATAGATTTTAAAAATAGGTTACCATTATTTTACATGGATTTATAACCAAAATTTGAAATTTTGTTTAAAACTAGGACACATTTCTGTTTATGTTACCCTAATATAACCTATGGTAAACAATTAATTCTTATTAGTATGACACAGTTAAGTGTGACCATGTTGAACCATGGTTAAAATTGGTTTTGTGGCAGCATTGGTAAAATTGACAACAGACTTTTCAACAATGTTACAATTTTTTGTAATTTGGTCCAGAGTAGATGCCAAGTTATTGGTCAAGTATTGTTGAATACAATGTTTTAATTTGTTAAATGTGTTTAAAGAGACAATTTAGGCATTAGTGGATATTAATGCTGTAATAGTCAAGGATGTGTATGTATTTTCCTCAGTTGTTTCCTTTGGTTGAATATTAAGGAAAGTATTATCCAAGAAGTGATTGTTTTCCCTAACTCTCATCCATATGCCAACTCTTCACTGGCACTGGAACAATGTTTTGATAGTGTGCCACTTGACCCCAGAATGGTAAGGTTTTCTAAGCCCTTACCTTAAATTGCAGCTATGAGCAATATAAGGATTTCTCCAAGAACTTGGTATTTATTTTGTTCATAATTGTGTTGCTAGTATGTTCAATATGTCAGATATGTGGGATGTATATTATAGTACAAATTCTTTTGATGCTTTTGACAGCAAATCCCTTTTGATTCTCTGGGTTTCATTTTGGCATAAAAAAGAAAATTTAAAAATGTCTTTATTGTAGGCAGTGCAATAGAGCTGCCTATGATAAAGAGTGATAAAGGCACAGTGTATTTTTTTTCTTGTTTAGACCAGGGCACTTTGAATCCAAGGAGTTGTTCTAGAAACTTCGGAAAGGGCTCATTCAATTGGAAATTGAAAGGGCTAGTGCCCTTTTTAATAGTCAAAATTGACTGGAGGGTAACTGAACCCCCTCCTATGCCAACCATTTTCCCAAACGCATTCATCAAAATTTTGAGATAGCCAGTCTGTTCAATGCAGTTGAAAGATCCAGAAATTATGTCTTTGAGGATAACACCCCCCCCCCCACCACACACACACAACCCTCACAGCAAGGGCTGTAAGTTATGCCCCAGGGGCATTTAAGGTTTATATAGAAAAGGTGATCGTATAAACTTCGGAGGGGGCTCATTAGATTGCTAATCAAAAGTTTTAGTGCCCTTTTTGAGATTCAGAGTGATTGGAGGGTGGATACCCCCTCCCCCCTCACACACACACACCTTGTATTTTCCCAAAATGTATCAAATAGAAATTTTGAGATAACCATTTGTTGTCATAGAAACTTCAAAAAGAAGACTATTTTACTTACTACTTACTTAGGTCCTCCCACGCCTGAGGGCGCATAAGGCAGCAACAGTGGTTCGCCACGACGACCTGTCCTGAGCCTTCGACCAAAGCTCCTCCATCGAAGACCTCGCCAGCTTCGCCTCCTTCTCTAACATCCTGCCAATTGTCATTTTGGGTCTCCCTGACTTGCGAGGGTATCCAACACCATATGTCATGAGGTAGCCTTCCATCACCCATTCGCACCATGTGCCCCCAATACAAGACTATTTTTGACTATTTTTAATAGTCAAAAGTGATTGGGGGCAACTAACCCCCCTCCCACGCCCACCATTTCCCCAAACACATCCAATAAAAATTCAACCTAATTGAAAGGTCTGGAAATTATGTTTTGAGTATGACAATCGCCCCCTTCCCACAGCCCTCAGGGCAAGGGTTATAAGTTATCCCTTGGGGGTATATTAAATAAAAAAAAAACAAGTTTTTTTAACTGAAAGTAAGGAGCGACATAAAAACTTAAAACGAACAGAAATTACTTCGTATATGAAAGAGGCTGCTTCCTCATCAACGCCCCGCTCCTTACGCTAAAGTTTGACTCTGTCTATCAATTCTTCTTTTTAAAACAGTAAAAAACTTTAGCGTAAAGAGCGGGGCGTTGATGAGGAAGCAGCCTCTTTCATATACGAAGTAATTTCTGTTCGTTTTAAGTTTTAATGTCGCTCCTTACTTTCAGTTAAAAAAACTTGTTTTTTTTATTTAATTTCTGAACGTTTTTGAATCAATGCATGTTTTGATTTTGGCTCTCCGCAGAGGAATAATTAAAACGAAATTTGCATTTTTTTTTTTTTTTGGCTAAATGGCTTTCTCATAATTTTGATCGAATGATTTTGAGAAAAAAAGAGCGGGGGAGGAAGCCTAGTTGCCCTCCGATTTTTTGGTCAATTAAAAAGGCAACTAGAACTTTTAATTTTTTACGAATATTTTTATAAGTAAGAGATTTACGTAACTTATAAATTAGCTTACGTAAAGAACTTTTGTATTCTCATATTTTTATTACATATATGAGGGGGTTCGCCCCCTTGTCAGATCCTCGCTCTTTACACTAAAGCTTAAATTTTGTCCCAATTCATTAAGAATGACCCAAGAATCACAAAAGCCGTAGAATAAATAGTTGAAATTACTAAAAATACTTAACGTAAAGAGCGAGGTATTAGGAGGAGGCGAGCCCCTCAAATGGGTAATAAATTCTGTTTGTTTTAAGTTTTAATGCTGTTCCTTACTTCCAGCTGAAAGTACTTTTTCATATTTAATTTTTCATTGTGTTTTTAAATAATGCTAGTAAATCCTGCGCTCCCTTCATGGAGATTTTCATCCCCCATGACAAATTATCGATGGAAAGTTCCCCCAGCATATCCCCCTCTTCTCAACCCCTCCCCCAACCAAAAAAATCCTCCTGAAAACGCCTGTACACTTCCCAATAATCATTACTATATGTAAGCATTGGTCAAAGTTTGTAACTTGTTGCCCCTTCCATGGGGACTGTGGGGGAGTAAGTCGTCCCTAAAGACATAGTTATAAGGTTTTTCGACTACGCTGAATAAAATGGCTATCTCAGAATTTTGATCCGTTGACTTTGGTAAAATAATTAGCGTGCGAGGGGGCCTAGGTGCCCTCCAATTTTTTTGGTCACTTAAAAAGAGCACTAGAACTTTTCATTTCCGTTAGAATGAGCCCTCTTGCAACATTCTAGGACAACTGGTTCGATACGATCACCCCTGGGAAAAAGAAAACAACAACAAATAAACACGCATCCGTGATCTGCCTTCTGGCAAAAAATACAAAATTCCACATTTTTGTAGATAGGAGCTTGGAACTTCTACAGTAGGATTCTCTGATACGCTGAATCTGATGGTGTGATTTTCGTTAAGATTCTATGACTTCTAGGGGGCGTATCCCCCTATTTTCTAAAATAACGCAAATTTTCTCAGGCTCGTAACTTTTGATGGGTAGGCTAAGACTAAACTTGATGAAACTTATATATTTAAAATCAGCATTAAAATGCGATTCTTTTGATGTACTATTGACATCAAAATTCCAGTTTTGGTTACTATTGAACCGGTTCGCTCCTTACTACAGTTCGTTACCACGAACTGTTTGATAAGGTATATATAGAAAAGTTGATCATAAAATTCAAAATGGCTCATTTGAATGGAAATCAGATGTTCTAATGCCTTTTTTAAAAATCAGAGTGATCAGAGGGTGGATACCGCCCTCCCACACCTAGTATTTTCCCAAAATGCATCTGATAGAAATTTTGAGATGGCCATTTGTTGTTGTAGGTACTTCGATAATAGCTCATACGATTGGAAATTGAAAGGGCTAGTGTTTTTTTTAATAGTAGAAAATGATTGGAGGGCAACTAACCCCCCTCCCACGCCCAACGTTTCCTCAAACACATCCAATCAATTTTCTGAGATAG
This sequence comes from Artemia franciscana, assembly GCF_032884065.1. Classification (NCBI taxonomy): domain Eukaryota; kingdom Metazoa; phylum Arthropoda; class Branchiopoda; order Anostraca; family Artemiidae; genus Artemia; species Artemia franciscana. Next base: position 12,556,454 of record NC_088876.1, read on the forward strand.
TTATTTTGCCCAATGTAGTTGAAAGGTCTGGAAATTATGTCTTTGAGGTTCACAACCCCTCTACAGCCCTCAGGGTAAGAATTGTAAGTTATGCCCTGAGGGCACATAAGGTAAATATGGAATGGACGATCATATAAACTTTGGAGGGGGATCATTCGATTGGTAATCAAAAGTCCTAGTGCCTTTTTTAAGATTCAGAGTGATTGGAGGATGGATAACCCCTCCCCCCCCTCCACGCCTCATACTCTCCCAAAATGTATCTGATAGAAACGTTGAGGTGGCCATTTGTTGTCTTAGAAATTTTGAAAAGAGCTCATTCGATTGGAAATTAAAGGGCTAGTGTTCTTTTCAATAATCGAAAGTTATTAAAGGGCAACTAACCCCCCTCCCATGCCCAAAATTTCCCCAAACCCATCTAATCCAAATTTTTAGATAACCATTTCGTTCAGCGTTGAAAGGTTCGGAAATTATGTCTTCCAGGATGAAAAGGCCCCCTCCCCAGAGCCCTCAGGGCAAGGGTTGTAAGCTATGCCTTGGGAACGTATAAGGTATATATAGAAAGGACGATCGTATAAACTTCGGAGGGGGCTCGTTGGATTGGTAATAAGAAGTTCTAGTGCCCCTTATTAAGATTTAAAGTGATCAGAGGATGGATACCCCCCCACACCTTGTATTTTCCTGAATATTTATCTGATAGAAATTTTGAGAAGGACATAACTTGTCAAAGAAACTTTGAAAACAGCTCATTTGATTGTAAATTGAAAGAGCCAGTGCCCTTTTTTATTGTCGAAGGGGATTGGGGCGTAACTAACCCCCCTCCCACGCCCACCATTTGCCCAAACACATCCAATAAAAATTTTGAGATAGCCGTCTGGTTCAACATAATTGAAAAGTCTTGAAATTATGTCACAGCCCTCAGGGCAAGAGTTGTAAGTTATGCCCTGGGGGTATATAAGGTACATGTAGAAAGAGTGATTGTATAACCTTTGGAGAGGGCACATTGGATTGGTAATCAGAAGTTCTAGTGCTATCTTTAAGCTTCAGAATGATTGGAGGGTGGCTACCCCCTTTCTCTCACACCTCGTGTTTTCCTGAAAAGCGTCTGATTTTAATTTTGAGATGGCCACTTGTTGTCATAAAAACTTCGAAAACAGCTCATTCGATTGAAAATTGAAAGAGCCAGTGCCTTTTCTAATAGTCGAAAGTGATTGGAGGGCAACTAACTCTCCTCCCAAGCCCACCATTTCCCCAAACACATCCAATAAAAAGTTTGAGATAGCCATTTTGTTCTACGTAATTGAAAATCTTGAAATTTTGTTTTTGAGGATGTCCCCCCCCTGATAGCCCTCAGGGCAAGAGTTGTAAGTTATGCCCTGAGGGAAAGTAAGGTATATATATAGGAAGGGTAATCATATAAACTTCAAATGTGGCTCATTGGATTCATAATCAGAAGCTCTAGTGCCCTTTTTAAGACCCAGAGTGATCAGAGGGTGTATATCCTCCACCAATGAAAGAGCTAGAGCCCTTCTTATTAGTCAAAAGTGATTGGATCACAACGAGCCCCCCTCCTCTCACGTCCGTCGATTCCCTAAACGCTTCTAATAAAAATTTTGAGATAGCTATTTTGTTCACTGTAGTTGAAAAGGTCTGAAAATTATGTCTTTGACAATCTCCATACCTTCTCATGACCAGAACATAATTTGTACTTTACTGAAAAAATGGCTTAAATCCAAATAGCCTCAAAACGAATAACCGATTCAAACTCAAAACGAGCAAAAATTAACATGAGTAGGGCTGACAACCCCCATGCCTTCTCAAGGCCAGAACATGATTTGCACTTTACTGAAAAAAATATAGTTAAAATATTTTCACTTGGTTTTTACTTTTTTTAAATGTTTTTACTAGATATATGATGTGGAAGTCTTCTCCCTTGCACTCCTATTACAGCGCGAGTGTCTAGTGCCCTTTTTAAGAGTACCAAGAGATTGGAGGACAAGCATCGATTCATTTCTCTCAAGCCTATTCATTTTCCAAACGCATTCAGTAAAAATTTTGAGATAGTCATTTTGTTCAGCATAGTAGAACGGTCCAGCAACTATATCTTTAGAGCTATTAGGCATGTCGACCCCCCACAATTATGAAATTGGCCCATTATGCTTTAAAACTAAATGTTGCTTTAAAAATAAGTCAAAAGGCATTGTTTTAAAATGGTTTCCAATAAGACACCTCAGCAGTATATCAAGAACGACTGGGGATATTCAGTGAATTTTTGGGGATACTACTATTATTACTTCTCATCTTACAGTTTAAATAAATCAAAAGAGTGTAAGTTTATCCAGGTTGTCAAAGAGCATAGATAAAATATTTTAGGAATGATATTAAGTTTTAATTTTCAGGTCAATTTCAGAAACTATAAAATTGAATTAAAAAATACTGTTTGTGTCAGGATTAAAAATTGTTGAGAAAGTTTCTCCGACATACAAATAGCAACCCATACTATGGATTCTTATAGAAGAAAACTGAAAAAACATACAATATTTTCTTTTCCGTGAAAAAGACTATGTCAATAAAAAACGAATAGAAATTAACTTAAAAAACTTTTTCCACAAGATAAGTTTTTCATAGAAAAGTATAGAACTCCATTAAGCCAAGAACGAGCAAAAATAAAGTCAAATAATCATCCAAGCTTAAAACTACCACAAATCACTATCAATAAATAAATGAAACTCAAAACGAACAGAAATTACTATAGATAGCTGAGTCAAACTAAAAACGTGCAAAAATTAACATGAGTAAGGCTGATAACCCTTATGCCTTCTCAAGACCAGAACACAATTTGCGCTTCTTCTTTTTGGAATGCCAAGCCTTCTGGAGTCCATATCGTTCTCCTTTTGGATTCACGACGGTTTTCAATATGAACATGATGATGGGTCAGGAATAATTCTTGATACTATCTTTGTGATCTATTTGTAGATATCATTTTGTCTTAGGGAATCAAAATACTTTTATATAGAGGTCTTTCGGTGTTAGCTGGTAGGCTTGAGAGCAGCAACACGTCGATGTCTGGCTGGAGGTATGTCTCCCTGAAGATTCTCGTAATTTTGCTTACTTCCTTCTGGATGCATTGACATTCAAAAACCAGGTGGTTCAAGGATTCTGGAATAGAGTTACAAAACTTGCAACATTGATCGGCTCGTTTATGCCAAGTAAACTCCTCTTTTCTCAGGATTAAGAGTTGCTTTTAATTTTGTAATAAAGAATATTATCCACCCTTGATGGAAATAAGGATAGAATAGGCGTTTTTGTTTTTGAAGGAACTTTTCTTCTGACTATATCTCTGAAGGTCGGGGCCTTCAAATTGGGGTTGATTGGATTATACAAGGGACTACCTGCTAGCTGGTCTGCAATCTCATTATATTTAATGCCTTGGTGGCTGGGGATATGCTGGAACTTGACTTCAATAAGGCTATTTTGAAGACTGATTAAATGGTCTCTGATTGTCCTCAGGTCTATATCCATGGCACTCCAATGGATATTACCAATGAGCTGAAGGGCGCCTTTGGAGCTGGAGAGCAATACTACTCTTTTGGAAGCCGGTGGGTTAATATTGATGACCTTTAAAACCTCTTTTATTGCGGATAGCTCTTCTGTAAGGATTGAAGTATTATCAGGAAGTCTTGTTTTTAAATTCAGTGAATAACTTGGGATAACAGATGCAGAGCCGCATTTGCTGCCTTAACAGAGCCATCAGTGTAAATTTGGAGAGAATCTGGATACAAAGTGGTCATTTTCTCATGAAAAAGTGCCTGAATTTGGATTGGCAGATAATTTATCTTTTGCAAGGGTATTAACTCTAGTGAAACACTTGCAGGTGACATTAGCAATCCTGGGGGACAAGAAAATGACTGAAACAGGGTGAGTCAAGTTTCTAAGATGGGACAAGTTTGTTAAAAGTTTTACATGACTTTATAGATGCCAAACTATGCGAGATACCGTCTTTGGCAAAAGTGAGCTTAAAAATATCGTACTCGTGGCCTATAGCTTGTATCCTGCTATAATATTTGATGATCAGCGTATTCCGTTGTTCTAAAATAGGAGGCAGACCGGTTAAGTGTTTCACTTTATTAGAGGGGCACTGAGCATGAAGCCCTAGGGCAATTTTGCTAACCATATTTTGGATTTTTTTTCTAATTTTTTAAGATTAGTCTTACTACATTCTCCATATGATTCAATGGCATGCTCAATCTTTGAACGGATAAATCTCTTGTAAAAGTTAAAGAGTATGACTTGGGAATTAAGCCACTTTGACCCCACCAGTCGCTTAAGGATGAGCAACCTTCGCAGACATGAATTTTTTACACCGTTGATTTGATTTTGCCAAGTCAGTCTTGGATCGAGGTATGCTTCTAGAAATTTAGGTGCTACAGCATAATCCTATTTCCTCATTGTTGACGAATAGTTTTGTTAGTGTGACGGACTTTTTTTATGGAATATGATTGCATTTGTCTTATTCTTGGAGATAGGTAGGGAGAATGCAGCAGAAAAAACTGCCAACTCCTCTAGTGCTAAATAAGTCGTCTGCAAATTTAACTAATCGTCTTACAAATAATAACTTAGTCGTATGCAAATTCAAGCTTGGATAATAATTGCTTTATTGAAAACAAAATACGTTTGAAATGTTTTCACCTTTCTTACTTTCATAAAAGAAAAATTATCAAAACCTTAATGAAGATATGTCAGTATATATCAATTTAACTGACAATCCACGGTCATTCTTTTGTTTGTTTGTTGGTTGTTGTTTTTTCAGTAAAGCGCAAATTGTGTTCTGGTCTTGAGAACCTGGTCTTGAAAAAAAAAAATCACACTGGAGCCCTGGGATTCCTTCTTCTGATCGTTAAGTGTTTTTTTTTCTTTGACAGCACTATCATTTTGTATTTCATCATTGAGAAATTGTTCATAAATGTATACAAACAGTGTAAAAGGAGAATTTGTCTAGGTAGGAAAGATGCCTCCTTTAGACTTTATTATCAGAGATATGATTAATAAAAATAATAGTTGGATGGGCTCAAAGTGTTTGTGATAGCCTTAAACTATCCCAGATCTTGTGAAACCAATCTGCAAGATAGATGCTTTCCTGCTAATCCTTGGAAAGGCAATACATCACTCTCAAATGTACTCTCTGACTGACATAATAAGCCAGTAAAAAGTGTATATGTCTTTCTTTCTTTTTTAGCCCCTCCAAATATTCTTCTTGATACTGCATCTAGTGAAACTTTGAAGGATGAACATCAATATTCGGCTACTGGATCACCACAAGATAATCAAGAAAAAGCAAGCCAAATTCTACCTCTTTTAGATGCACAATCTGGCAGTTTTGATGGTGGTACATCATGCAAAACGTTTATTATTCATGATAACTTATCAGATGAAAAACTTATTAGGTAACTGTTGTTCTTTGCTAATTGTCTCTAAAGTATGGGCATACCTTCACTTATAGAGGAGAGGAGATCTGCATCCCACAATATATGCAAAGACTCCCCCCCCCCTCTAGAATGCTGCAAAGATGTCCACCTTTTGAAAGGTAACGTTGCAGAATGTTAAGAAGAGAAGGGAAGATCAATTCCCCCCCCCTAGCCTTAACTCTACTTTCTAGGCCCAACCCTTATATAATCGCAAGGAGCGATTATATAATGGTTGCTTTAAATTATACTTTTTATCCCCCTCCCTTCCTGGCTTTTGCCTGTGTCTACATTTTCCTATGGGTATAGGCACATTCCTCCTGCATTTTGATAGGCATTTTAGAGCTTTATGCAAGTTCCATTTGGGAATAAATGAACAACTGTTAGTGGCTGGGATCCCCTGGGCTTTTGAACTCATTCATATTAGTTAATTAGATAAAAACTGTATTAAGAATTTTTTTTTCTTTTCTTCTTAATAGTGTTTATAATTGTGATTTTTGGTTGTTCACTTGATTTCTCTAAATAGGTAATAACTATAAAAAACAAGCATTTCATTTGATTGACTTAAACTAAACAAAAAAAAAATCTTAGCTGTTAGTATTAAACTAATGGAGTGAGACTGAAGAAGGTGAATCCTCAGGAATTTGGACATACCTCAAATGAAGAAACATATTGGTCATTGGATGTCCAATAAAAAAGAAAAAAAATAGAAGCCATTTGATTTTGATTAACTCTATACTAAAATGTACTTTAGCTTGTTTTCTGTAAACAAACGGAAAATTACGAAATAGTTTCTGTTTAAAAGATAATCGTCTTGCACTCTCATTTTGAGGATGAAGGGGGGGGGGTGTTGAAAATGGTGATTTCTATACATGATCCTAGCTGCTTCTTTCCTCTCAGATCACTACCAGAAAAATGTATATAAAATAGGAAAACAAGAAATATTCCAACTCAATGAAGAAACAAACAAAACGAGACTGCAGCCAGTAGAGATAAGATAAAAACAAAACTAAAATGACCCGGATATTTCGCCTCTATAAAAATGAGGTGTCTTTACCGCAAAGGAAACAAAGATCACCAGCAGTATTAAATTACAATTGTCGCAACAGGTCCAAATAGGTCACTAATAGAGTTACTTCAATGACAACACCAAAGCAACTGGATAAGAATATATAAAATGGAAATTAAATTAATTATTCTATTGCGAAATAATCTTGTTGTTTGCTATCATTGATGCAATTCTCCTTGGTCTTGTATTCAATCTCATCCCTAAGTGATTTTGAAAAATCTTGATACCCTCTGTTAACAACTGGTTTGTTTTTCAGAAGAACGTTATAAACTGGATCAATATTCAAATTCCCTGTATGCGTATTTATTGAAACATTAGTAAACGTATGTTTTTTTATTTCAATAGTCTCCTTCACCGACAGAGTAAAACCTCTATCATTAAGAATGGTTATGACATCATCAAATAGTACACGATGATCAGGGTTGAAGAAAATGCGGTCTGCCAAAGCTGAAACAATAGTGTCAGGAGGCTTGCTCAATTGCAGAGCTTTTTCTATTGAGGACAATAGAAAAACAGTTTTCATTGATGAAAAACTGTTGTTTTTCATCAAAGATAGCAAACAACAGGATTATTTCGCAATAGAATAATTAACTTAATTTCTATTTCATATATTTCTATCCATCTCATCGAAGTAACTATTAGTGACAGTGACCTATGTGGATCTGTTGCGACAATTGTAGTTTGATATTGGTGGTGATTTTTATTTGTTTTTAGTCTATTTTAGTTTTTATCTTTGTTTCTTTTGCGCCGAAGACGCCTCGTTTTTATACAGGCGAAATATCCTCTTTGTTTTTGCTTTTTATCTTTTCTCTACTGACTGTAGTCTCGTTTTGTTTGTTTCTTCAGTGAGTTTTCTCTCTTTGTTCTTTGAAACCGCTGGCCAGTTTGGCTTAAGATCTTTCAATAAGAAACATTCATATTTCAATTCTTGTAAAGACAAAAATCTTGGTAGTACTTATACTACGAAAATTTCCTGTCCGTGCTCATGATAATGAGTGGTGTATATTTTTTTACCCTTCTATACCTACTTTAATATTAACCTAATATTTTCTTTCTTGGTTGAGTTGACTTCTTTTCTATGGTCTTTTCTACTCTGTTTAGCAAAATTTCACTTTTTTATGGCACTTGTATTTACCAAGTGACATATAGCGATCGCAAATTCTGTCGGTCTGTCTATCGGTCCCGGTTTTGCTAGTTTGGGCACTTCCAGATAAGCTAGGACGATGAAATTTGGCAGGCCTAGCAGGAATCAGACCAGATTAAATTAGAAATAATCGTTTCCCCGATTCGATCATCTGAGGGGAGTGGGGAGACGGTTAATTCGGAAAAATAAGAAAAAATTAGGTATTTTTAACCTACGAACGGGTTACCAGATCTTAAATGAAATTTGATATTTACAAGGATATTGTGTCTCAGAGCTCTTATTTTAAATCCCACCTGAACCGGTGATATTGGTGGGAGCTGGATGGGGAAACCTAAAATCTTGGAAAACTCTTAGAGTGGAAAGATCGGGATGAAACTTGGTGGGTAGAATAAGCAAATGTTGTAGATACGTGATTGACGTAACCGGACTGGATTCGTCATCTTTGGGGGAGTAGGGGGGGGGAGGTCCAGTGCTTTGGTGAGTTCGGTGCTTCTGGACGTGCTAGGACGATGAAGATTGGTAGGTGTGTCAGAGACCTGCACAAAATTTCCCCGACTCGACCATCTGGGGGTCTCAAGGGAGAGGAAAAATTAGAAAAAATGAGGTATTTTAACTTACGAGTGGGTGATCGGATCCTAGTGAATTTTGATATTTAGAAAGATCTCGTGTCTCGGAGCTCTTATTTTAAATCCCGACCGGCATTAAGCCTCTGATTTTCCTTTTAAATTAATTTATTGCTTCTTAGAATTTTGCTAGAGCTCATGCCATATGAGCTCTTGGCTCTTGGCTCTTCCGACATCGTCACAAGTGCCATATGAGCTCTTAGCTCTTGTTTCACGAAGCTGCAAAATAGAGAATGTCTAGGAGAATTAGAAAATAAAATGAAGGGTAGTTTCCTATGATTTCTTTTAAACCGTTGTCTAATTCTCATTGTACCATCTCATTCAATCTTTCTGTAGAAATATGTGGTAAATACTATGACCATTACATAGCAAGAATGGCTTTTGAGGGAGTTTTTTGTCTCAAATCGTGAGCAATAAGATAAATTCAAATTTCTTGCCAAAAAATTAAATTGCCAATGAACATTAAATTGCCAAAGGCCACAAAGAAAAATGCAACGGTCCAAATATGAACATTCAACATCGTAAATAAATTTACATAAAAACTATCTATAATGTCCTACAAGTTTCAATGGGTTCCATAATTATCCTGAAGAATCACTTCAGACACATAAAAGTAATCATAACGTTTGCTTCTAATAACACTTATCAGCCACACTTCATCATATCTCCCAAACCAACAGCTATTGTCTCTTAAATCCTTCTATGTTAAATACATGTAAGATAAAATGCGCTTTCATTCATGCATTCAGTGGCGTAACTAGCCTGGGTTCCACCGAGGCTGACTTAATAAATGCCGATCCTTGCCGAGTTCAATGAGCAAAAACTCAGCATTATATAAATTGACCTTAATAATAACAGTAATACAACCTAATTGAATGTATTTATAAATGAATAGATTCTGATAACACTAACACTTGTTCAGTAATTCTGAAAATTATGGTTTAATTTACTGAAACACAAGTGGCTTGAATTCCAACCAGGTTTTAGGTACAAGGATAAAATTTGCTTTGGATTGATGGCTTTTATGTGTGCTCGAATTTCCGTATGGACACCAGCCATTACTTTCACGTTGTTGTAAGGTTGATCTCTGCAGTTCTAGATGATGAATCCATCTTTCTGAATTTTTTTTTTAATGGTAACTTAGTTAGCTCTTCAGTCTTTCGATACAGTCCATGAAAGACTCCACAACACAAATATTAAATCTATCCATCTTCAAGTACCTTAAAACCTAACTGGCTTGATTTTTGCAGAATATGTCAGGATCGCATACTGATTGCGTGAAGTGTCCTATTTCCTTCATACTCTACAATTCTGAATTCCCAAAATCACAAAAGATTGTAGCAAGTATAAACTGGTACAGTTGGCAATCGTTCAGTATTTCTGTAAAATTGATGGAAAAAGACAGGAGATCATTAAGAGGGATGGTGTGCTGGGGGCCAGATATCTGAATAAAGGCACGATATTTTTTTTAGCTGTGTACTGGTAATTGTTCGTGCGCTCTTTAGTTTCATGGCCTTCATGTACTTTTTTGGGACTCCTTTTAAGGGATCAAAGGGGTTAGGCTATGGCTGGGAATCTTGGCCCCTGTTGCAATGTTCGTGTTGTTGCTGTTGTATGGTTAGGGCCTCAGAAGAGACTGATGTGGTGTATGGTATTTTTAACCCGCAATACCCCAAAGATTGCAATGATTTTTTAAGCTCTCTAGGGGCTTGATGTGTCATACTTTGGTAAGTGCACCTGTTGAGGTTCGCCATACCCCACTTCTGTTTACGTCACTGCATGCATCCACATATTATGCATGAATGAGGGCCTTCTTTTTTATGACCTTCCCATATATTTTTTTTTTCTCCAAGTAAAAAGCAATCAGCCCCAGATTCAATAATTTACGTTGACCCTTTCTCCTTGAACCCACCTTAAAAAAATATATTCTCCCCAAGTTTCTTTCAGCTGACAATATATTTTCAAGATTTTACTGCTTTCATCTTTCTTCCCTATGTCTTTTTTTTATAGTTTTTCAAAATATTTTCAACCATTTTGAAATGCTATTATTTCTTCCATATGGTTTGCATTTGCCCCTGAAATGTCAGGCCAACACCCGACATAAATTCCTGTGTTTGTACTTGCTATGAAACCTTTTCTGTCCGTAGATTTAATTTTGTATTGTTGACGAATGGAGACACAAATCCTCTCATTTACACTCCTTTAGTCCAAATTTGTTGAGGAAGCAACCATAGAATAGTTGGTCTTTCGTTACAATAATTCTTAAAGGTAGTTCTTGCACCGAGTATAGAAAATGAGCTTGGTTAAACCTATCTCTCAGAAGAGATGCTTGAGCAGAGTGCTATGACCAACCCGACGGACCTACATCCATTGCATTCAAGGCAAAGGAACTTCTATTATTGAGTGAATGGATGTCATAGCATCCACAATGTCTTTTAAACATTATTCTTGCAGGAGTCCTACATCATTTTCGGTTGAAGATTTAATTAATCAGCAAGTCACGAGTACTCCTGATAAAAGGAACACGCTTCCTCGATGTAGAGATGGGGGAAATTTTTCAAATTTAGATTGCTATTTACCAAAAGACGACCCGCCAGAGAAACGTTCTCATATCAGAAGTGCCTTGAGTTCTGCCTTTAAGGAAAAAACAAACGTCTTCCATGAAATGACCAATGAAATGGGACGCTTGAATATTATGGACAGGTAATAGTTAACAAATTTAAATAATATATATTTCTGCAGGGCTATATTGCCACATACCTTGTAGCGAATAATTCGATATAAGATCGTTTTTTTTCTGTGGGTTTGATCTTTTTTTGGAATTATTTTTATTTTGTTAAATGTCTTCCGTGAAATGACAAAGCAAACGGATCACTTGAATATTATGGACAGGTAATAGATTAAATTTTATACGGATTTAGAGAAGCTGCATTTAGCAGATTTGTGTATAGTTAGAATAAAAAATCTTCTTACCAGAAGACAAATCTTCTTACCAATAACCAAAGACCTTATCCGAATGGTATGGGAAAGTCATAGAGTGGAAACTCGAGTGATTGAAGATGGGTTTGTTAGGAACTAGAATTACTAACTTCTCTAGCAGTGCAGCATTACCTAGTAGAACAAGAATATTCAAAAAAACTCAAGTTGATGTATAATCGGGAATAAATAGTGTGCATTTTAACCACAGTTATCAGTCCATTCCTGATTGTGATATCTTGGAACATGGTGAAACATTTCTAGATGATTTAGCTGCCCTTGGAATAAGTATGACCAGCCTTTTCTACGGCGATGTCTTTAATTAAGCCCTCCTTATGGTCTACATCCCAAGTGTATATTTTATCCAGCCATCTAACATGAGATTTGTTTTTCCTTATTATGTTATTTTAGTACCGTTTTCGTTTGAAGCTGTGAATATTGAGGACACACCGGGACACTTTTTTATAATGTCTAATTTTGAAGCCCAGACAAATGTTGTTAAGAACTGCCCTTTAGAAAGAAATAAGAAAATTTTTCTGGTGTAAATATAAACTTAAATCTTATCTTAGCTGCTTTAATTCCAGGGATGCTATTAGGGGAAATTCACACTAATCAACAGAAACTTTTTATTGTGTTTTGCTAAAAAAAAAATTATATTTTTTTTTGCTTATATACAACCAATTCTAAAAAGATGTAATTCACAATAAAACCATGTGTTACATTTTTATTTGGCAATAAATAATCAAAATAAAGTCTTAGAAGAGACTAATGTCTTTTTAGCTCCAAGAACTTCTTATAAGTTTCACAAAATTTATTGCTAATTTGGAGAGTGGTAGTTCATTAAGCGTACATAGCCTTTCTACCAATTGTACGGAACATGCTGTACTTAAAATTTTCGCTCCCTTGCCTCACAATATGTATGTTAAATCTTATCTTAGCTGCTTTAATTCCAGGGATGCTATTAGGGGAAATTCATACAAATCAACAGAAACTTTTTATTGTGTTTTGCTAAAAAAAATTGTATCTTTTTTTGCTTATATACAACCAATTCTAAAAAGATGTAATTCACAATAAAACCATGTGTTACATTTTTATTTGGCAATAAATAACCAAAATGAAGTCCTGGAAGAGACTAATGTCTTTTTAGCTCCAAGAACTTCTTATAAGTTTCACAAAACTTATTGCTGATTTGGAGAGTGGTAGTTCATTAAGCGTACATAGCCTTTCTACCAATTGTACGGAACATGCTGTACTTAAAATTTTCGCTCCCTTGCCTCACAATATGTATGTTAAATCTTATCTTAGCTGCTTTAATTCCAGGGATGCTATTAGGGGAAATTCATACAAATCAACAGAAACTTTTATTGTGTTTTGCTAAAAAAAAACTGTATCTTTTTTTGCTTATATACAACCAATTCTAAAAAGATGTAATTCACAATAAAACCATGTGTTACATTTTTATTTGGCAATAAATAATCAAAATGAAGTCTTAGACTAATGTCTTTTTAGCTCCAAGAACTTCTTATAAGTTTCATAAAACTTATTGCTAATTTGGAGAGTGGTAGTTCATTAAGCGTACATAGCCTTTTTACCAATTGTACGGAATATGCTGTACTTAAAATTTTCGCTCCCTTGCTTCACAATATGTATGTGTATATCCCAAGGGATCTTGGATTTATTGAAGTCTGCTCGTATTATAAAAATTTATAAGACAGCTACAAACAACTACCTTTCCATTGCGATAATCTCTCCTCCTTATAAGGCCTTTGAAAGAAATATTTTAAAGAATGTTGTATACCTTACTAAAATGTATTTCTTTTCGAAGGGTCAGTTTGTTCTCAGGTCAGGTCACTCCACGGGACAAGCTTTTACGGCCCTTATCAGGCCCAGATTTATCAATCGACCAAGGCCCAGGGGCGCACAATTCCAGGTGACGCAATAAATATATTATAGAATGGTTTGTTTTTCTTAACAAAAATTGGACTGATGTGATTTAACGTCAAAGTCCGCCACCGCCGCGCTGCCTATTCATGGAAAAGTGATTTTATAGCAATACAGTAATTCCTTGGCCAATTATAAACTGTCATATGTCTCCCAAGAATGACAGCTGAGAGTTCGATGTCACCTCTCTCTTTCATTACTTTTTGCTCACCAGTTGCGTTCCATTCAGTGCTTATAATTACCCCTGAATTTTCGGGGATCTCCCTGAAATTCCCGCAAAAATGCAGTGGCAAAAACGCTTGGGCTTAGAGGCGTCAAATCTTTAAATCCGGCCCTGCTCATAGTAAAGATAAATGATTCATGAGCTAGTAATCAGCATGCTGCGACTGTTTTCTAAGACATAGAAAAGCTTTTCAAATTTTTTGTTTAAAACAAAATATAGGCAAAAAAAAAATCTTCAAATAGAGCCAATAGAAGGCTAAACTAAATTCGCTAAGCTGTTCATGAACTAAAACGCTCAACTTTGTTTGTTAAAACCGATAATTACAGTATCTGCGATAAGGGACTAGAACTTGGCAAATCGTATCTGTACAGTCATAAAATTGCATCTAAGATTAATCGGTATCTTCCAAATCATTGCTTTCTTGATATTAACTCGGTTTCTTGAGGGTCTGCTAATGAACCTTTATTATTTCTGACTTAATGACCCTCCATGATGATTGAGTTATGAGATTAGTTCATGTGTTATTTTCAGTGATGAGGCCAATTTTTTGATGAAGAATTCTTTAATAGCAAATATCAAGGTTTTGTGAATCCCACTGAAACCGTTAACGCCCATCAAAGTTGAAATAAAAAAATTACTAATAGCAATGTCGAGATTTAGCTAGCGCTAATCTGAGCCAATCAGAGTTATTCATAGAATTTTTCAGCAGTCAGAAAATTCTATGAAATTAGAATTGAATAATAAATTCTAATTCTAATGAAATTTTAATGAATATAAAAATAAAGTCTATGAATATTAGCTCATATTAGCGTTAGCTAGATCACTGTAAAATCTCATTGTGAACGGACCTTTACTTGTTTCTATAAATGGTTGTTTTGCAATTGCCCTTGCTCCAAATTATTCCAAAACAACATTAATGGTTTTGGTAGATTGCAGCCAATATTTGAACAACATCAACCAAAATAACTGGTTGTTTCTAATAAACAAATACAAAGAAGGAGTATCCTTTGATAATAATGCAGTGGGGTTTGTCATACGATTTATTATTTTTTTTGCGTTCCGTATAAGATTCTATAAGACATCGCATGTTTATACCTTGGATATCCTTACCGACATATTCAGCTTGTATAAACCTTTTATTTTTCACGCTTTTACTTGAATATTGAACAGATTTTGTTATGAATCCTAACCATAAGAACAGTCATTTTAAAGAAATTAATTTATATGCAGTGTAGTAAAATATTTGAGAGAACCTATAAAAATGGTTCATTTATACAGCTGTTCGCGTCACAAAATCAACCCCACCCTTCCTTTCGTCCAGGTTAGGCCTATGCATGTATAACCGCAATTTCTTATTTTCTTGTGAATTTAGAATGATTCTTATAACACTGAGATAGAGTTTCAGTATTGTAACTTGGATCATATTCGAGTCTTCCTCATTTCCGCTATTAAGTGATACTGTTTCACAAGCTTTCTTGTTGCCAAAGATCTGCTAAAATTGGTTGTAATTGGTTTTTAGTTGCGTTGTGGCCCATAAAAGGTCAATTATAAAAGGTTTAGAAGTTCCCAGTTGGAGCAACCGATTAAGTCACCTAAAAAAAGAGCTTGATAAAATCGACGGTGTGGCTTAATGTAGCAAAATGAAAAAGAAAGCAAACCATTACAACCAGCTATTTAATTGGTAGTATTAAAAAAAATGAGAGTCGGTCATAGTTTTGTATTTTCTGTATA
Source organism: Artemia franciscana (assembly GCF_032884065.1). NCBI lineage: Eukaryota > Metazoa > Arthropoda > Branchiopoda > Anostraca > Artemiidae > Artemia > Artemia franciscana. The sequence goes on from NC_088876.1 coordinate 12,571,620, forward strand.
TGCCTGCTCTAATGTGTGCTTTTTTTTCTAAATTACCCCCTCTCCACTATGCAATTTTCTGAATACATACCTCCCTATGTGGCTCCATGTTTAACCAATTTCTTATTTTGTTAGGTATCTAGACGATGTTAGTCACTATTCAGGTCCATCAAGCTCGGGGAGTAATTGCAGTCGGTATAGCCAGTATAGCACCCTAGTGAATGAAAGAGATGATCTTTCTCATTTATCAATCAGTGACACACTCTTGACGGATGGGATTACCCGCACTCCTTATGGGTGAGTTTTGTTGCTTTTAATGTAATGAATCTTTTTGCCAAAGACTCTTTGCTTTGGCATCCATACCCCTACGAGGCATGGAACTTGGTCACTGGTTGTCGATATTCGAGCTCTCTGTACATGCTTGAAAGTTATACTGGTAATTAATATAAGGGGCGTTGATCGTTTGGGAAACATAAGATAAGGTATACTTAAAGCCCAAAAATACGGCCATGTACACAAAAAAGCAAAATTAATATAAGCGTACATCACCGATCTCTACTCTTCTAAATTCCTATCACATACGACACGTTAAAAAAACGCAGCATTTAATCAATAAGCTAAGATTTCCTTTAGGTAAAAACATTTTCGAGATATCTTCAAGTAGCAACTGAAATTTCCGAAATATACCTTCCCTTATCGTAGAAAATCCCTGCCACGGGCTTAAGCAATGGATCAAATGACCCTCTTCGTCTTTGCAAAGCATGCAAGTATACCTGTCTTCTTTACAGATGTTTTATTTTCCAAACTTTTTAAATCTTGCTCTAATTGGAAAGTGGGCAATTAGCCTGAGCTGTCTCTAATAAGTGATACGTCTAGCTGGTAAATTCAGCTTAAGGTAGAACTCCTGACCATAAACTACCTTAACATCCTTAAACTTTCAACGCTTTTCGAATTCTTCACCTCCTCGCTCCACTTCTAAACCGTTTAGTTTTCTAGCAGAATATTAATCTTACTTTTCAATTTACATGTATTTCAATTCGTCCTCCACCATCATTCTATACTGAAGAAAAACCCTTATTATCTAAAATGTATTTTATTGTACATGACCATGATCCTTTTTTCCCCTGCAAAAGTAATTCTTCACAAGTAGCCCTAAGCAACCTATCACTCGGTAAATGTACCACTTTTAACTGAAATTTAAGCATTGAGACTTGTCTGTAATTTTTTAGCAGCCTTAGATTAACATTCAGAAGTGGGAATGAGTCGTCCTGTGCAGCCTATAGAATCTCCGAAAGGACCCTAATTGAATACTTTCTAAGTGAGCAGGTTTCTCATGTTCCCAAGTCTCTGCTCCATAATGAAGAATTGACATTAGTTTTGACAAAAAGACATTTTTATGCAGTGAAAAACTCTAAACCTTTCTAATTGAATAAGTTAGCAGGTTTCTCATGTTCCCAAGTCTCTGCTCCATAATGTAGAATTGACATTAGTTTTGACAGAAAGACTTTTTTATGCAGCGAAAAACTCTTTATTTCCAATTAGAATACTCTAGAAAATGTTGATGCTCTTCCCCATTTAACTTTCCTCTCACTAATGTTTTCTGAACAAATGTGGTCATTATCTGAATACAATTCACCTTTAAAATATTCCACAATTAGGTGAATTAACTTCTATGGATCAAATGTCGATTTTGCAACTAAAGCTGTTTTATTGGCACAAAACTGAAAGATTTTTACTACCTAGACTCACTGCTGGAGCCCTACTTTTTTTCTAAAAACTCAATTATATCAAGACCAAAAAGTCCAGGTGACAAGGCACTTCCCTGCTTTGCTTCTTTCTTAATTTTAAACGGCCTCGAAAGTCCCGACCCAGCTACTCTTACTATTGCGTTAGTTTCAAAACGTACACTTTACGAATAAAACAAGGCGGTGGCCCTACATCTTCAAAGTTTTTTTAAGCAGAACTTTGGATATAGATTTGAAGCCAAACTAAAAGCAGGCCGTTCCCGAGTGAGTTAGGCCAAGGTCATAAGGAAAAATTTAAAGGAAATTTAAACTTTGTGGGAGGGGTAAAAAGTGAAGCTCTGAATAGGTTAGGGTCGAGAGGGAGTGTTGGCCTCAGGCGGTTTGGTACTGCTGTAAGTTGTTCGTATTAGTAGTTGTTATAGCTATGACTTCTTCTCACCCCGTTCAAGGACATCTTGACTTTTGTTTGGCCCTAGATGAATGGCCAACGACTAGGTATTTTTGCAACCAATCATTCTTCATCCATGAAACGTAACCTAGTCATCTTAAACTTTCTTTTCATTATAGAACCAAAAGTGGGACCGAGAACACATTTTTCGTAGGTCATTGAAGGAAGTACCTAAAAAAATGTCCCTTTGGTATTAAATATCCCTGTGGTATAAAAAAGATATACCTTTGGCAATTCCTGTGGTAACCATCTAGTATATAGTTTATAATCTTTGAAAGCGACCGCGTGTCAGAGCATTACTTAGTCTCTGCCATCACCGTGGCATCCAGTAATCTAATGTTAGTTTGAAGACTTAATCTTCATTTATTCCAAGCTTTTTTTGAACTGTGGTAAAACACCCTGCTGCCTGGTTATTCTACTTGGAAATACTTCCACCATCTGCATCAACTGCAGTTACTAAAATCGCTGCATGAGAAAGTGAAGCTATCCACTAGGTTTATCGTATCTTTACCTAACATCGCGTCATTATCCAAACTTATTCGTTGCTTAAGCGACATAATCATCTTTACACTAGTTTTCAAGTCTATTCTTTTGCCCTGAACGCGTAAAACCTCCAAAAATTGATTCATTTCAAAGCCATTTTTATCCAAGACACTCAAGTTGCCTTCATCTTCTATATCGAGAACAGTTATTGGCTATTATTCGAATTTGGAATAGTATACCTCGACAGGTATAATTTCACACTGGTCAAATCTTTTGACGGTAGGAGGGGGGGGGGGAGTGGACTTTTAGTCTGACAAAAAGATGTCAACAGGGCTGTACCCCATCCTTCTGGCCTTGTTGCATGCATTTTGACATCAGAAAACATCTATAAAAGGTGCACTTTGTGTGCCAAAATATTGAAATATTTTGAAACAAATATTGAATATCGAAAAAATAGAAAAATTGCGGTTGAGAGTAGACGGAGGATTTTGACATAGACTTCCTTTATACGGCTTTCGTCTCGGTGGATAATGTTTTTGTAACTTTAGGCAATATTTTGGTTGTCTGTCTTCATGTACCAATGGATCTATATACGACAACTGTTGGATGAACGAAATTTCTTCGAAAAATTCGCCAACTCTTCTACAAACTCCCCGAAAAGGGACCCGGCTGCGAAGGACAGTTTCCCGATCCCAGCCAGACTTGTCAAAATTGAAACAAAAACGAGAGGACTCATCTCTTCACATTTCGAATTCCCCGTAAGCATGCTTGTTCTTTTTTTTTTTTTTTTTTTTTTTTTTTTTTTTTTTTTTTTTTTTTTACAGTTAACATATACGTCCGAATCTTTCAAAATTAATGGTTGCTTTTAAGTGGTCTATAATCGTCTATTGATTCTATTTTTATAATGTTCTATTTTTTTATTATTATTACTTTTGATCTTTAGTGTTAAATTTTTCTCGGGTGACTCCACCCCTGCAAACAGTGAGGGGGCAAGAGATGATACTCTCACCTTAATAAGATTGATCCAAAGAAAAATCCACACAATTAATCTAAAGAATGATCTTTTTGCATTTTGTCCCTCTCCCTATGTTTACACCTAAAAAAAAAAAGAAAAAATCTGTAGTTAACTCTACTTGTGGTAAGATGGCTGAAAGAAGCTTGTTCTAATATTTTTGCGAAAAACTTATCATTTGTAAAAAAAAATGTAATACCATTAGAAGCAAAAAAAAAAAATTAAAAGACACACTGCTTCTAAACTGTTCAAGTTTATTGAATATTGTTTAATCAAGTTTAATGAAATTGAATATATGAATAGTGTAAAAGATATAAAACTAAATTAGCGTAACATGAGAAAAGAAATAATAGTACGAACATTTTGCGTGTATCAAACTAAGCGTTTTCTGTGTTGAAACAAAGAAACAATTAAATGAGAAAAGAAAACAAATCTAAAAAAAAATAAAAATACAAACGAAACGACCAAAGCAATATGTAAACTATTGTTACTCCAAGTGAGACACAGTATTTGAAAATATCACAATTATTGGGATTAGCCATGTCTCAAAATTCTTAGCAAATACCGATAACACAGAACTGCATTCATGTGTTCCGCTTACTGGTGTCAAAGCTTTTTGCCAAAGAAAATAAAACATTATCTCGAGCTTATTAACCATGCAAATACAACTTTGCTTTACCGAATTTGACGTTTATTCAAGTTGCATTGCAAAGACGACATAAGCTTATCGAAGTAAGTGTGTATAATCCTTCCAACGTCTGCTTATCTGAATGCATTTTACTTTTTGGTTTCATTAAAATGTTTTCGTCCTTGTAAAAGTTTGACTATTTTGGGATTAAAATATCGCCGGGATAATTCAGTTAGGCTTTGTAGTTTCACAAACAAGGATGGATTTAGCAATAGGATAGAAAGATGGGACAATGCAAAAAATACCACATATATGCAAAAACAATCAATTAATATCTTTACTGAATTGATGTTAAATTAGCGAGATAGATCGATTCACCAGAACACTCATAACCAAAATTTACTACTTATTAGGAGACTTTTTTTTATCTAAACCTGGCTTAGCTGGCTATCTTCTTTTGGTATAGTTTATGCATGTTTAGTAGGCAACATCTATCTTTTATAGCCCAAATAAGGGTAAATGATTCAATATTTATAATATGAACCTTTTTGTTCCCCATTTGCTGGACAAAGTCAGTCTTACAGGCTTTTTGATTGTTCAGCTGAAGTTTCATCGGAATTTTGATTGATTAATATAATCGAAGGCGATGAGCTTTAGGGATCGAAAGCTATACATATTGCCGAAGGTGTTTGACTCACCTGTCTCTCTGCCAGTTTTTCAACCTTGTGAAATGAATCTGTAAAACCAAATAAAAGTAGTGCCAACTCACTCTGCGTCCAAATAAAAGCAAATGTATGTATTCTATTTCAATGCTTAATATTTCTTTTCTTCCCCAGTTTGGCTGAGAAAATTCTTATGAAAGCAGGGAGTCCTCGGAAATCTCCTAAAGTGAAGGAAGATGACTGTTGGACCAATGCTGAGCTTCTCGATGCTCTTCTACAAGAAAATTTGGTTTTGAAAGAAGAAGTACGGCTACAGGTATCACTACGCCTCCTCCGATCGATTACAATCAACAAATTACACAAATAGTACCAGACAGGGTTGCCACTGGCCCTAATAAAAATTCACTAGGCAAATTGTAAAAAGAATAACCAGACTAGAGAAAAAAAAAAGTATAACGCAAACCTCCTAACGTCTTTTTTCTTTATATGTCTGTACAAACTATCAACTGCTCTTCATTCATTTGAAAGTGTTCCCACCAGAGAGTTGTGACTCTTCCTTTTGCGTCGATTTAAATCCAGATTTAGCGATATGGAATCCCTAAAGAGGAGTTGTCACAATAATAAGTTCGAACTTTGTACTAAACCTCAATAGTAGAAAGTGGTATCTGGGAAAATCTTGCTTTTCTGAATAGAAATGATGAAAATTGGATAGCGGCGTAGTAAGAATATGGTTTATCAGTAACGGGTCTTAAGCGTAGAGAATTAGTCTAAATTCACCATCTCAATAGAAAAAACTCCTCGAATGATCTTTGTCGCAGTAGTTGCTACTGAATTGAATAAAATGCGGCTCAATATTAGACCTTGCCTTAGCCCTCTCCCCAACTTCATGGGATCAGTAATCCCGTTTGCTGTGGCTTTCGTACGGATAGAACTATGAAAATACCGAAACGAAAAGATGCGATTTGAAACCTGTTTTCATGAAATTCAAAACACCTGGGGCTGAGCAGCCGAAGCAATATCAACACGAATTTATATAGATGAACAAAGTTCTTCTGCTCTAGAAATCACTACGTATTCTCAGTAGACAATGCGCCACTCTGCAACCTAAATTTTTTCTAAAACCAAATAGCCAGTGTTCAGTATTACACTTCAATAAAAATTCCACCTGACGAAGTCGTTCATATAGCTTACTGAAGGTAGGAAGCGTTGCTATAGGGCAGGGCACTGATTCTCTTGTTTCTTTTTCGTTTTTTCTTTCTTTTTTTTGTATGTGTGTGACTCCTATCGCAACGTTTTGGTGATTACAGTATATGAGAGTGCTTTCGTAGTAGGGTTTCTAATGATTATTCTAAATGTGATGAGTATTAAATGCTATTTTGAGACCAGGTGGCTTGCAAAGCTCATGGGGCAGGTCTAGGATCGGTGAGATATTTATTTTTTATGTTTCTATTCCGTTTAATTAATTAGTTTGTTGTGTTTTTTAGATCCTATTATATAACACTTCTTGTGTGTAGTATGTTTTATTGCCTTTATTGGTTGGCCAGGTGCCGCAAATTGTTATTATCTGTGTTTTTAATAAGTTCTATGAGAATAGTTACTAGCCCTAGCAATGAAACAAAAAAGAAACAATACGAGGGAGATTTGGAGCCAATGAACATATTAGAATAAATGCTGATATTTTGGTAAAAGACTTTTGCTAAGTAGTCATGATTACGAGGTGAAGCATAAAAATATCGATAAATGAAGAAAATGAAAATCCCAGAAACTGAGAGAAACAGAAAGAAATCATGAGAAGCAATATAAAAAAATAATGACATGTTATCACAGAGTTGTTTTCGTATTGAGTCTCTTGTTTCAAATTTTGCTAATTTTTGTTCTTCTTGTTTGTTTCATGCATCTTCACCCTTATTCTTGATTGACATTCCTTGTTCCATGTTTAATTGGCAGGCAGCCAAATTGGAGAAGCTTTCAAGGCTTGAAAGTGAGCTTTGTTCTATTCAAGCAAGTCATCAGGCTCTGATCAGAATGAACGAAAGGCGGGAAACCCTTGAACGAACTGCAAGACTTCGCCTAGAATGTGAAACTCGAAAACTTCAAGAGTTGAACGAGGATCTGCGAAATCAGGTATTATAGAATTGTAAACATTTTTGAATTAAAAAAAATCTGGAAGGGGAAGTTTGAATTGATAATTTTGAGGCTTCGCTTTTGGATAAAATAGGTGTTTTAGCATTTTGTGTCAGATTTTATCCGTTTTTTTTGGGTGCAAGTTTTTGTGTAGGAGGAAAAACAACTTCCTTTTTAGTGGAGGAGAGATACGGAAAAAATGGTCAAACCTCGGGGAAATTGCAATAGAATTTTTGTTTACACCAAAATGTTTAGAAAAATCAGCTGAATTACACAAAAATCCACCAAAATCCTCCTTACACAAGTGTCCCAAATTTTACCTTGAAGAGGGAAATGAGGGGGAAAATCGATTTTTGTGTTTATAAATATTTTGGAGTTTCAAGAGTTGTTTTCTGTCAAATCAAGCATGCTGGCTCCAAATCTGAATTCAGGTTTCCATTTTTCCGTATCCTTATGCCCATTTTCACCCTAAAAGGACGGGGGGGGGGTAAAACTCGAAATTATGAGGTTGTGGTGTTTTTGATAGTCTCCTATGTAGCTTTCCCTAGTGGTATCCAATTCGAAAATAAAACTTGATTTTACGTAGTCAAGTAGTTATATTCAACTAGTTATTTTAATCATTTTCGGTCGCTTCACCATTTCCTATCAACCTAGGAATGGCGCCATAGAATATGACTCTCAAATATTTTAATTTCAAGCCAGTATTCTAGAATTCCCTCTCCCCTCTAGTTTGAGGTTTCCATTCCTTAGTGCCATTCTCTAGCTGATCTAATCATTGGAGCCATCTACCATAGAACTTGCCTCGTGACTGAGTTCAATGCTATATAAAAGGTTTGTGCCGTTTGATTTACTTCCAAAAAAAAGACAAAAGAACAAACTGGGATGCGCGAGTGTCGAGTAGAATTTATTTTGTGAGATATTGTTCAGTATTATCCTTCCGATTTTGGAAAAGAACGGATAATAACTTCTGATTTTCTGATCTTCTGTGTTTGTTCTACACTTATGCATGCTAACGAGCGCGCTAGTCGAGCCGGAAAAACTAATCATTACCTACTAACCGAAACTAGCCGCTTTACTGGAAGGGAAAGTGTATCGTCGATGCAGAGCCTGTCATAAGTGCTTTAAGAAATGCTATTGGCAAAAACTGCTTTCAAGTTGCAGGCATTTCGTTTTTATGTCACTTTTTGCTGTGAGTCTTTTTGCCGAAATATAGAAAAAACTATAAACGTGAAATCAATATTTTTTCCTTTATTATTCAGAAATTATCAGAAAAAAAATCCAGGTCAAAGCTCCTTAAAAGACGGCTATTATTCAGGATCCGTGGCATAGGAAGATTGCTTAAAATCATGATAATTAGCCTTAAATCATAAAAGGTATACATTAAAGATTATGAGAAACTCAATATTCTTAGCTCCAAGTCTGTCTCAGAGAGAACAGTCATCCACACTATTTTTGAATAAAATCCCAAAGCTAAATACCTAGTTGAAATATCTAATTTTGTCCTTATATTGCATGTTAAAGGACTTGCTATGGACGGAATAAATTTAATGTAAAGCAAATAAGAGTAAGGATTCTGGCTAAAATTTTTAGTTTTTGGATACAAAAAAGATTTATATTGCTGATCTTAATAGCCATGCATAACATAGCAATGGGTCAAAATATTTTAGCCTAATATTTACTCAGATTACTCATTAAAAGAAAGCAATATCTTTTGTATTTGCCAATTGTTGTTTATGCATAAAAATTGGTCTCTAAAGTAAAATAAGTAAATTAAATAGAATATCGCTAAAATATAATTAAATAAGTCAGTTAAATAGAATGTAGTAAAAAAATGGACGAAATGTGTCGGGTTGAAATCATAGACTTATGATTGAAATCATACAGCATACGGTCTGCCATGCACGTTTCCTTCCAAATCACTATCCTTAGGCGTCCTCTATCCAAGATCTCCATCAAGGGATCCCTCTATTATTTTACGATTCCTGGAAGAATCGACCGATCTTGTCAGCTACATGGTGTCTGTTTACCTTCTTGAGTGTTGGAAGGATTTAACTATAATATCTAATAATATAGATGATTAAAACCCACAGAGGAAATTTGCTTTCATGAAATTATTTCCTTTATTACATTTATTTTATTTTACTTTAAAATGTAGATTTTTCATTTTCTTTAATTTCACTTTTCTAACTATATTTTTTATTTTTGAATTTAATATACTAATCTTTTAATTTACTTCCCGAGATCATTCTCTTTTAAAGGATAAATATATGTTTCAATAAAATCTCAAAACTTCAGTGAATTTTTGCAAGTTAAAGCTATTTAAGCTTATGTTTATTTATTTATTTTTGTTATCTTACTTCGGTGGTGTTTTAATGACTGTAGTGCAAGGAATTTCTTTTTCTTATCGAAGCCATGTCCATGCACCAAAATACCGACTTGTCCCTGTTTCATCTCCTCTGTTCCTATACCATTTACCAGGCACCTACCAAGTTTTATCCTTTTTTAGGTCGATATGCTTACCAATCGCATTCTCAGTGGGCTGAACACCTGTCCAGCTGGGGAGATAGGAAGAGAAATGGCCCAAAGAGACTTGACTATTGCACGGCTTCTATCACAAAGTATTTCATTTTATTGTTTTGCTTTTTTTGTAAGATCACATAGCCTTTTAAAGTTAAGAAAGGGATAAAGTAGGGGAGCACCTTGTCACCTCGACTTTTTGGCCTTTTTATTAATGACATTGTTGAATTTTTAGCAAAAAATGGGCTCCAACAGTGAGATTAGGTAATAAAAACTTCTCAGGGTTGTTGTTTGCTCTAGTGGCGAATTCGGCACATAATTTACAGAAGCTCCTGGATTTAACAGATGATTATCTAAAGATGAAGTGCATGCAGGTAGATGTTCAGCAATCAAAAGTGGCTATATGTAACAAGAGGAATCATAAATGTGACAGTAAATTTTGGTTTAAGGGGAGGAGATACAAGTTGTGGATAAAGTTAAGTATCTCGGATATATTTTTCAAAGTAATGAAAGATGGAATTCACATAAAAGAAACGTTAAACCGGGGAAGAGCAGCAATGTTTATAATTATCCGGAATAATGTAATTGGGATAAAAAATTTGTCGTTACATAAAAGGGTCTTTTTATCGAGAATAATGCCCATTCTACATTTGGGGGCATGACAGAGCGGCTCAGCTAGAGAGTATTCAATTAGGGTACTTTAAGAGATTGTTAGGGCTGTATAGAACAACTCATTCCCAGTTTTTAAAGGGCGATCTAGGTATAAGGCCACTAATTGTTAATAACTATTGTTATTTTATGGAAATAAATAGAACTTGAACTTGAATAAATTACAGACTAGTCTCAATGATTAAATTTTAGCTGAGAGTCGTCCAGTTACCAAGTGACAGGTTGCTTAAGGCAGCTTATGAAGATTTACTCTCGCAGGGAAAAAAAGATCATGGCCACTAAAAATAAAAGACATTTTAGACAAAACAGGGTTTTCCTTTGTTTGGAATGAAGGTAGAGGACCAATGGATATAAATGCAAATTGGGAGAATGAGATTAAGAGAACAGTCCGTTAAAAATTCACAAAAATGGAATGTGTAAAGAAAGAGATTAAGCTCCTTATATGTATCAAATAATAAAAAATAAAAAAATCAACTAAAAGTAAGGAGCAACAACATAAAACGAACAGAAATTATTCTGTGTGTGAGGGGGGTCTCCCCCCCTCAATTCTTGGCTTTTTACGCTAAAGTTTTTAAGTACTTTTAAAAAAAGGATCTTATTTTATGGCTTATATCCTCGGAACCACCTTGGCAAGACCATCCCTGTAAGCGAAACCTAATAGATGCCAAACTTGATTTTTCTTTCTTTTTTCTTTTTGTTATTCGAGAGTTGAAACAAGCTGCACAGACTCCCCTCTGTAGAATCTTTCAAGTCAAAGAAATTGGGAAGGGGAAGAAAAAAGGATAAAAACTTTCTTGGGCCTCAGTTAAAGGCAACTGGTTCATTTCTGAGATTTGTTCACGCATCGAATCAACTTTTTATGCTAGTGAAAAGTTGTTGTTCTGCTTTTTGACATTATGTCCAATGCTGCTAAATAAATGTAAAATTAATTGATTTGGCATCTGAGGCACTTGATTATTAGGCCCTTTATTAAAAAGTGAACATGCTTTACAATTAGATACAATGGCTATGTATATTTGCAGATAAAGAATTGATGTCACTGAAAAATCAGCAAGAAATAGAGCTGTCAGCTCAACGGGCAACACTGCAAGAGCAGCGGAAACATATTGATCTTCTCGACGCGGCATTGGCTGTAAAATCACAATGCAAGGTCCGTATTTCTTCTGTTATTTTAAATAAAGTTGGAAACTATCTATGTTGCTCGTGTGCTATTACTACGTTACAATATACATCATACTTTTGGGTAGTATATCCTTACTAAGGAAGGAACTAACCAAGTTGAATCCCTTCAAAACAGGCTTTTTAAGATGATAAATAAAGAAGGAAGATGTTGTATGTTAGATTGAAACCAATCATAGAAAAATCCAAAAACGATCCTAAGTTATCCTCACTGTCAGAAATTGATTAAGGAGCGACTCGGCTCAATTACAACCGAAACTCTGAAAATGAAAATTTTGATATCAATAGATAAATCAATGGAATTGGCTTTTTAAGCTGATTCCAAATATATAAGATTAATTATGTTTAATCTTACCCATCAAAAGCTACGAGCCTGAGAAAAGTTGCTTGATTTTGTAAATGAGGGGGAAACACCCCCCCCAAAAATTCAGGAATCTTAATGAATATCGTACTATCAGATTCAGCGTATCAGAGAACCCACCTGAAGAGGTTTCAAGCCCTATCTACAAAAATGTGGAATGTGTATTTTTGCTAGAAGAATGATCACGGATGTATTTTTTATTTATTATTTTTTTCGGGGGATATTTCATCGAACTAATGGTCCTAGAATATAGAGAGAGAGCTCGTTCGAACGGAAATTAAAATTTCTAGTGCCCTTTAAAAGGGACCAATCCAGCCCCCCTCCCATGCCCTTTTCATCCCAAAGTCGTCCGATCTCAATTTTGGTCGTTCTGTTCAGCATAGTTCAAAGGTCCAATAACTAGCCTCTAGAGATGTCAGGACTCCCAAAGCCCCTTGGGGCTTGGGGGTATCAAATTTGTTATTGTTTACGTATACTATATGTTAATGAGAAGTATGAACAAATTTTTCGGTGGGAGGGGGATTTTCACTGGAGAATTTACGTGGGAGCTGGGAGCAACTTTCCACTGAGGGGGGATGGATTTTCACTGGAGAATTTACCGTGGGAGCTGGGAGCAACTTTCCACTGAGGGGGGATGGATTTTCGGGTAAAAATCTCTACGGAGAAGGGATACACAGTACGATTTGAGAAAAGGTCAGAAACTAAAATCTTTTTCAAATGAGAGTATGTCAAGAACAATTTTTCAAGCGGAATCATCCGCAGGAAATTTTCCGTGGGAATTTTCAGTGACGATGGAATTTTCCATAGTGGAGGGAGGGGTATTTTACGTGGAAGGAATTTTTTACGGGAGGGGGGAATTTTCGATGGAGGGGGAGCCGGATTCGTAGCATTATTTGTAAAGCGATCAGAAATTAAATCTAAAAAACTATTTTTTTTTATCTGAGAGTAAGGTGCAACATTGAAACTTAAAACGAAGAGAAATTTTCCCACTTATGAGGGGTTCCCCCCTCCTCAGTACCTTGCTCTTT